>NC_083642.1:4896187-4981187 GCF_963576545.1 Limanda limanda | reverse complement strand
TTCCAAAAATATAGCAAAGAAACACTCAGCCGTGCACGAAATAACATTGTAGGTCAATACGGGTCATTTTTGACCCATGTTGTGCCTTAGAAGGGGTTTGCATAGCTTGTGTATCAAAGGGTTAATTCTGATAATCTTCCAAATTCTGATGTCAGTTTTGAGAACAGTATGTAAACACTACCAGCGGTGTACTGATCCACCATCTGCAGCCAGACAAGTGGAGAACATGATGACTTACACACCACGAAGATGCTGATGTGTACAGTTTTTTAAGGATGAGTTGTAATTTCCAGGAGGAAGCGCAGGATGTGTACGACTCATTAAGGAGCGAGACAACAACCTTGTGTAAACAGGAGCGTTGCGTGTTCCTCCTCCTCCGAACAGATGGCCACGCAGCCTATTGTGCCAGGAGTCTTCCCGGCAAACTTCTAAACAACTGGGCCCGGTTTGCACAGTAAGTACAAACTGCTTCGGTGGAACTTTGTGAGGCCGAGCCAAACGTGTGAAGTGATCCAGCTGCTGGGGTCGGACCCGGAGGTGAACATCATCACACGTGTCCGAGCCGCTCCACTAATCCTTCCAATGAGCAGTATTTCTGTTTTTTATTCACCTGTGATAAACTATGCTCCTCCATCTTTCTCCACAGAAAGCATTAATACATAAAACCGCTCAGAGGGAGCAATGACTTATTTAACGCCAGCTGTGCTGAAGACGAGACGATGAAGAGGAGGGAATCAATCACCTGAGGCTTCATTGTTAAATAAATACCGAGGAAGCGTAACGTCTCTCAACCAGCTCATCCCGGACCCGCTGGAATGGGATGAGCTGGTTGAGATATATATAACTTTCAAATGTACATATGCTACACAATGAATCACGTATAATATTAGTTGGCAATTAATTTTCAAGTCAAGTTGTTAAAAATACCTGCTTGTACGTTATGTAATTAACATCCTCACTTAGATTCCACTTTGGAGGATTATTAAAGATGATCTGGATGCATACTTATCCAAAATATGATGATATATAAACAAAGACAAAAATAAAATTTAAAATCCTAAGACAAAGGAAAATTGCAGCCCATGGGAATTGCATTTTTTGTAATAGTATGAAATCAACTTAAAGAAAACGAGTCATTGAAAAAAATTGATTCATGTCAGCAGTACTCAAAATGCTCTACGAATTTAAGCGCACTCAAAATAACTAAGTTATTACTTCAATAATTTACTTTTGAGTTATGTTAAATTATTGATAATAAGTGGATTAAGTTATTGTAACTTACTTCATTTAGTAAGATGTACTGTTAGGTTTTACAGTGTACATAAAACCGCTCAGAGGGAGCAATGACTTATTTAACGCCAGCTGTGCTGAAGACGAGACGATGAAGAGGAGGGAATCAATCACCTGAGGCTTCATTGTTAAATAAATACCGAGGAAGCGCGACGACTCTCAACCAGCTCGTCCCGTACCCGCTGGAACGGATCCTTCTCAAAAACCCGGCCCCCCCCGGTCCCACAGTGGGGAGCTGTCAAGTCCCAGTCTGAGCTGCTGGGCATGTGTCTCTAAATGGAAGGAGGTGTAATTACAGGATGACGAAGGCAGGTAGCAGCCAGCCAGGCAATCATTTCCCCCTGATTGAGACGGGAAAGTTAAGGTGTGAAAGGCCATCGGAGTGTGAGCCGCAATCCGACGCCTGGATGAACCCGCCGGGAATTAGAAACTTTGTGTTCCATTCCGCTCCTGGAAACCTGGGAGTGATTCTTCCATTGATTGGTCGAGTCTGAGCAGCTGTGATGATATCTTCTTTAATGTCAATAAGCACCCCCCCCCCTCCACCACCACCACCACCACCACCAGCAGCACCACCCACCCCCCGGTGTTTTCCTTACCGCTCCCCCACTGCAGCACTGTTAATCACTCCAGGCAGAGCCGGGGAAGAGTGAGAGCCAAGTTTTTCCCGATGCATATAGGATGTAATTGAATTTATTTATTTATCCAAAAGCAATAACAGAATGTATTTCCCAGGCGAGATGCGAGTGTTGCATTTCACTGAGATTTACTGTGCACGCGCGCAATTACAAAACATAAACACCGACACGCATTCACACGTCAGAGAGAAACAGACACCGTCGAGTGAAATTGATTTTTCCTGCTCGTTCTGAGTCACGGCAATAACGCAAATTTTCTTTTTTTTTCCCGCTAATTAATCATGACATGTCTGTTGTTTCAGAAGAATACACAAACCTTTCGGCGGTGCTAATTATTTCGATCGGAGATTGACACTGATCGCACTAATCCCCTTTATTCACGTATTCCAGATATGATCCAAGAGCAGGAAGTGGAGCGGCTACATCCGAGTGAAATGCATATTGGACCGGAGCTAAACTTTAACAAACAAAAGTACATTTTCTTAAAAGGTGCTTTCCAGGTCATGCAGGTGTTTAGTGTCTCACAGTTCTGCTCCGTAATTAAATAATGAAGGATTTCATTAGGAGAGGAGACATGCAGCTCTTTCTCTCCCCTGGTCTCTCATTCTCATTTTGTAAACTTTGGATAATTGTTATGTTTATGTAGATTAAGACGAGAGTGTCGAGTTCTGGTTTCATTCATCGGACACTAACACAGACACAAAAACTAAATAGTACATTTTCTTTTCCATCCACCTCCACTGTATTGAGGTGCTGGTGGAAAACAACAAACAACATCTGAACCAAACGAAAACCGTTTCTCCCTTCACACACACGTCTCAGCCGTTGGCCTCTTGTGCACAAAGCCACAGACTAAAAGCCCAAGAGTCTGACCAGCACCTAATCGTGTGCTTTCTTCCTGTCAGCAGGAATCAAACAGAAAAGGAGAAAACAGTCCACCAGTGTTAAGCCTTTCTTTTCATTCAGCAGATAAATTAATTTTTAATGGAAATGTGCCAAATGTTTAGAAAGTTTCTGTAAGCAGATTAAGAGTTTCCCTTAATGGGTGAGAGTAAGCGGTTGGATGGGGGGGGGCAGCAGCCATCAGCCTCCTCTGGCGACGCCTCCTCCTCGACATTAACCCCGTGCTGGGAGAAGCTCGGCTGATGCTGAGCCTTTAATTAATGAAGACACACAGAGGAGAAGCAGGAGGAGGAGCCCAACAGGTGGACATGTCTATAAAACTGTTTTTGTTTTGTATTTATCACCAACAAATATTATCTCCAACCTTATTAGAAGCTGAATTTAAATTGATTCATCTCATACCCACTAATGCCTTTATCAACTTGCCTTATTTAGATTGTTAAAAGTGTGAAGGGTTATGTTTATATATAACCAGTAAAATGCTTGTTTAGGGTTATGGTTCTATTCTATTTTTAGTTTCCCAGAGTGAAACCAGCTGAAGCAAGTTATCTTAATATTGGAGCTAAAATACAACAAGATGCTCAAAGTGTCCATATGATGAAACTGGAGACTATTATGTATATATATATTTTCAGCCGGTGTGTTTGTTTGTTTGTTTGTAAGTAAAATCACCTTAAAACAACTGAGCAGATTATTCTGAAACTTTGGAGAAGGATGATGTGTCAGAGAACTCATTAAATATTGGTGCAGCAATAGGGAGCTGATATTTAGTTTGCGCTGAAGTCAGTGCCATAGTTTGCTTAAGAGTTGAAGAGGTACTTTTGAAAAAGGCTTCAACTCAGGAGTACTACATGGAACAGAATTAACTATTGACTTGTACATTCTGCCGAGTCTCCAGAGAAGTCAGAGTTTAAGTATCTGCTTCAGTGATGAGGGTCGAAATGGTTGTATTTGCTTCTCATCATGAATATTTTACATTGAAGTAATACCAACCAGTTTCTGTTGGTTTGCTTTTGGGCTTTGAGGTGTATTTGTATACCTTCTATGAGCAGTGTGGTCCATTAGTCTATAATGGACATCATTCTGTTTCAAGATGTGCTTTTGTTTATCACACAGAAACACGCATTACCTGGGAATGTGGGGCAAAATCTTTAAATGGTACATATAACTGAATCTCCAAACAACAAGTATAATATGGTCCTTTGATAATAGCTAGGATTTCAGATGACCTCATGACCTCATGATAAGAGCGGCATCCAGCAGACATTCAGATCTAAATCTTCAACACTTGGTTGCATCAGGTTTTTCTGCAACACAAATAGATTTTTTTCCCTAAAAGATAACAACAAATGATGAATAAATAAAAGCGCTTCAGGGAACACTGCAGTGTTTGTGTGAAGTTGAACTCAAGCCACTGGGTCTCCGTCTGCTCGGCTGCAGAATGCTGATCGACGTTTATCTTATAAATAAGGTTCCGTGCGAGGTCATCATGAGCCAACGAGGCTGACCTCTGCAGCCACCTGTCCAGAGAAGAGAAATTACAAAGACAAAAACCTTTCAACAGAGACGGATTCGGAGCGGTGGAGAACCAGGGACACATGTGTACATTATAAAATGGCAATGAGGCAAATGTTCTGGCAACATTTGCTGCAATAGCCGTCATTCCCAAGGGCATAAAGGCCTCATGAGCCGCGGTAATAATGGGCTGGAGAGCGATAAAGTTTTTAAAGTGCAAACTGGGTTTAGAGGATCCCCGGCTTTCATAAAAATCAATGTAGCCTGAGGATGAGAGAGGAAATGGGTGCCGAGCTCGGCAGTGTCTTGATCGCTGTCGGGAGGGAAGCACACAGCTGATCGATACCGCTTTATGAAAAAATAAAATAAAAAGCAGTCGAATGCATTTTGGGCTTTTTCCTCGATAAAGACACATGTATAGACTTGATTTGACTAAAATATAGTGGTGGGGGAAAAAATCGATTCTGTTCAGTATCGCGATATTTTGCGGCCGCGATTATATCGATACTGTAGCACAAAGTATTGCAATATTTAAAAAAATAAATAAATAATATTTATTTACAATTATATATGTAACAGCCCCTGGCTGGCAAAGCATGACAAGGAGAGTTTCAGAGTTTAAAAGATACCTAGTGTGTATGAGGAAAGGATGTTCTCCACTGCAGGAGATATAGTAACGGCCCAGAGGAACTTTAACATATGAGCAGGTTGACCAACTCCTTTTTTTGAACAAAAATACCAATATTCCCAAATGAATTTAACATTTTGGGTCATGACCTTGCAGGTCTCAATTTGATTGAAGCTCTAGGTTACTCTTATTTATATGATTGAGCTCAGTATTCATGTGAGAGGTCTCCTATTCAGAAAATAATTACAAAGGTCCTGTGTCCTGAATGTTCAAGGACAAAGTTTTTGCACTTCAGTTAATGTGTAAAAGACAATGTTGTTCACAGAATTAAATGTGACATTTGAAGTGAGTTGAGCAGTCTTATTTTCCTCATTTTTTGTAATGCCTTTGAATAATATGGGGGACATGAATCGCAATAAATCGCAGAATCTAATCGCAATACTTGCAGTATCGCAATATATCGCATAATCGCAATACTATTGAATCGTCACATTTTTGCCAATTCCCACACCTACTAAAATAACTGTCTGATATTTCCCACTGAGGTTCCACAAATGGCTGCAAACGTTCGACACAGCTTCAAACTCTCCAGACGATCACCTGTCACTGCACAGCTCAGAGTGACAGTGACAAGCTTTACCTTCCTTGGCCTCCTCTTACACATCTGGAGTTCTGTGTCCCCAGACAGCACATGTGCTAAATGCAACATGTTATATATATACACATATTGGCTGGCTTGTATATAAGGTATAAGGTCAAAAGGACTGAAAAACATCATTATTCACAGCTTAAGTTGCAGAGGCAAGCTATCAAAGAGCAATGAGTCGAGTGCAGCCATGTGCAAAGTAAGGACTTGATGGTTTTTCATCCGTGTTGGAGTGCGGATGAGGAATCCACACACTGTGAGCGGTTGAACATATCTGTACAAATATGGAGAGACAGATTTGCTGTGCACTACCAGCAAGGTTATGTAAAAACAGACGGTGGGCACTGCAGACAATAATAATGAAGAACCCCCCCCTTAAATACACACACACACACACACTCACACACACACACACCCAGTACATCAGCTCTCCTCCAGCTGTCATGTAGGCAGCCAGGCGTCGGCATCTATTCACAATCAATTCAAAATGGTCCCTGCCACTTTGATTGAATTCCACATCAACAGAAGGGACAATTAGGAAGATGAGTTTTCGGGGGGGCGGACAGTCGGAAGAAAGCCGCGCTCGGCCGACCAGTCTCCTCGGCCTGGTGTGCATGGCCTGATGGGAAGCAGTGTGTGGGAATGCACATGTAGGAGGCTCGGCCAGTGGAGATCCCACACACTTGATTGGTGAACACAACATTCAAACAAACAACAGCAGATTCACTGATTTCTTCCCCCACGTCGTCTTTGTGCTGGAATATTTTGTGAATAGAAATCCATCTGACGGAATAACATTGAGGAAGCATTTGCATAATATTGTACATGCATTCTGTGGTGCAACAGAAAAATATGCATCCAAAGCAAAAAGGAAAACAGGGAATAAAAGCAAAGGGAAATGAGAGCTGGAGAAAAACTGGCAGTGCATGAAAGAGACAGATGTCAATATACAGAGAAATGAAAAGCTCGGCTTTGATCGCAGCCGCACATGAAAAAACAACATGAGTGCGCTTCTCTTCAAGCGAATTCAATAAAATAAAATAAAACTGAACCATTATTGTGAAACAGATGCGTGAGCCTTTTGCAAATATCTGAGAACGTCTATTAAACGAGATCTATCAATAAAAGATGTTGAATATGTGACCGACGGCACAGGGCACTGCACAGGCAGCGTTACAGCAATATCATGTTTCAACTGGTTGTTGTTGTGTCAACCGCAGAGAGGCAGTCAACAAATGCAGTGACACAAACATAAATTGCCAGCCTTGCTTTAATGGCATGTCCGTGAATAGGCAGAGAAAATGGCAACGGGAGAGGCAGTTAAGTGACTTCTCTCTCTGTGGAAGCCTGGGGCAGAGACACGGGGGCAGAGCAGTGACAAACAAAGAAATCTCTTGTCCTGAAACATGGATGTTTGTGTCCAGAGGACAACCCCTGGCCTCGGGCCTTCGTTTGGCTCCGTGAGGGGAAGTGACCTGGACACGACCGGAGCAAACAGGCTGAAAGGACGCGCTGAGAAACACACAGTCCAGAAAAGAACATTTCTTTCCACTTTAAGATCGGGGGTCTCTACATAATGGCTGCAGCTCGCTAAAGGGAAAACCTTTGTGTGTGTGTACATGTGCGTGTGATTATCTCTTTGTGTCAGTGGATGCTCTTCATACATCGGTCTCAGAGATGTGTGACAGTTCCCCTTAAAAAGCAAAAGGCCATGAAGGACATGAGGAGCACAGAATGAAACTCAGGGAGGAGCAACAGAGATCCTCCAGCCACACGATCTGGGACGTTGAACCCATGCCATGTGTGTGCAGGACATGTATGCATGTAAATGGATTCTAATTATTGCTGCATCCTCCTCCTGCTGGGCTTGAGTGGCCGAGGGTGACAGACACGGCTGAGAGGGGATCAGTGGGGGTCTCGGATGGTGTGAGGCAGGAGGACAAGGCAGCTCAGGGGCCCAGCTTGACACGCAGCACTGGCCAGCTACCTCCCACACTCCCTCTCCACTGCTCTGCCTCCCTCTCGCTCGCCCCACCCGAGGCCTCCAGCCTCCTCACCCGGCGCTGATTAATGAGTCTCGTCAGGAAGCGTCCGTTGCCGCTCACGCCAATTAAGACACGAGGCATGTCCTCGTGGCGTCCTGCTCTTAAACAAACAGCAGGACCGCTGGGCCCGTCCTCTCTCTCTCTCTCTCTCTCGCTCTCTCGCTCTAGGCCGACGTGGCGTCTCTCGCCCAATCTGCCGCCCGCTGACCCAGCGGGAGCCGTGCTTGTCCTCATCGGGTCGGACAGACGGTCTGGAACTGGACCTGTTAGCCTCCTGCAGTGGAACCCAGCAAGGGACAAATGGGGCAATCAAAGCTTTGAGTCAAACAATCCCAGTGACAGGACAACCCTCCACTGAGATCACATCTTGCTCTCGGTGCCTCGGCCGCCACAGGAGGACCCAGGGTCCGAACCCAAGTCTTAATTGGATCGACCACTAACTGGCTTTATTTGTCCGTGCAACAAGGGGGGGGGGGGAAGCAAATTACTGTCTCGACTTGATTGGATGCTTTTAACCCCGATTCTCACCAGACCCTTGAGAGTAAATCGTCTCTGACCCTCTCGTGCCCAAGTCAAGAAACTCTCCAAACCCTGATTGAAAGAATGATCCTCCCTCTGAAGTGGACAATAAAACATCTTCCTGATGATTCCATGATGGAGTGTCTTGTGTGTTTTGCGTAATCAAAGATAATACCTAGCCTAGCCTGAGTGGCTTGGATGCTGCAACCTGTCCCCGGCTCCGTGACAAACCCTAATGAGATGAGCTATGGATATCAGCTGGTCACGTTGTTCAGTCCAGGAGCGACGGAGAAAGGATGAGCTCTTAATGTGCAGTGATTCGTTCTGTGTGTCCAGGCGTGTTCCTGTGTGTTCCTGTGTGTTCCTGTGTGTTCCTGTGTGTTCCTGCGTGTTCCTGTGTGTTCCTGTGTGTTCCTGTGTGTTCCTGTGTGTGGAGGACGCGGCGGCGGCGGCGCCCGCGGTCTTTATGTTTCCGTTCGTCGCCATCGCGTCACGTTAGCGTGCCAGTCAATCAAGCGGCGGGGGGGGGGCCCTGTCTCTCATCAAGGTGCCATGCATGATTGCAAATGCTCGGATGCGCAGAAATTTGCACCTCCCCGGAGAGAGAGCCCCCCCGCTGGGAGGGAAGGACTCATCTGTCACACAGACCACCGACGAATCCACAATGACAGATGTGCAGTGCGACTTAAACGGATGACAGCACAGTACAGGAGGCGAAACAGTAAACACACACGTGCAGGCGCTGACATGCAGCTGGCACGAGGTGTGAAGGGAGTCAGGGAACAGAACGGGAACTCTGTAGATCCTTTGTTGTACACAAATCATTTTAACGGTTGTTTTAAAAATCCTACTAAAGCATGTTATTCATACAAGGTAAAACAAAAACAAAAATCGATCTTTGAATAACTCTTAATCTCCGTCTTGATGTGATGACACTCATCTCAATTTGAAGTTGATCCGATGAAAGCCCTGGTACAAGTACATCAAATGTAAATATGTGGAATATGGCCAAAATGGCCACTAAATGCAAAATAGCAGGCTTCCTGTTGTGTTTTTCCAATTGCACCTAAGACTTTTTTGTTTGTCTGGTCATAATACACCAGTGTATCGATTTTTGTGAAGATCGGTCAATATGAACACGTTCCAGGGGTCTCGGGGGGCACCGTTGAGCCATTTTGCGACGCTCATTGAAAATTCGTCCAGAATACGTACATTTTCACCACTTTCTAACTTTCTGCAAATTTTGGTAAGAATTTGAGATTGTTAAAGCCCTCAAAAAGCCAATTAATTTGCCTGAATAATAATAATAATAATCCTTACAATTTCAATAGGGCCTCACCTGACCTTTGATGTCAGTTCTTGGGCCCTAATTAAATCTACAAGAGCAATTGTCAAAATACATTCAGCCTCTCAGGTTGTTCACTGATCCTGTTTTAAAAGTTTTCAAAAAATGTACTTTATGCTTTTGTTTTAAAAATCCTACTAATGCATGTTATTCACAGGAATGTAAAACAAAAAAAAATCGTTATCTGTGATTAATTTTTAATCTCCGTCTTGTTGTGATGACACTCATCTCAATTTGAAGTTGATCCAAAGCAAGTCCTGGTACAAGTACATCAAATGTAAATATGTGGAATATGGCCAAAATGGCCACTAAATGCAAAATAGCAGGCTTCCTGTTGTGTTTTTCCAATTGCACCTAAAGGCTTTTTTGTTTGTCTGTTCATGATACAACTGTATATCGAGTTAATGTGAACACGTTCCAGGGGTCTCGGGGGGCACCGTTGAGCCATTTTGCGACGCCGATTGAAAATTCCTCCAGAATACGTAAATTTTCACCACTTTCTAACTTTCTGCAAATTTTGGTAAGAATTTGAGATTGTTAAAGCCCTCAAAAAGCCAATTAATTTGCCTGAATAACTATAATAATAAGCCTTACAATTTCAATAGGGCCTCACCTGACCTTTGATGTCAGTGCTTGGGCCCTAATTAAATCTACAAGAGCAATTGTCAAAATACATTCAGCATCTCAGGTCGTTCACTGATCCTGTTTTAAAAGTTTTCAGAAAATGTACTTTATGCTTTTGTTTTAAAAATCCTACTAATGCATGTTATTCACACAAATCTAAAACAAAAAACAATAACCTTAAATCTAAAAGAGCAATTGTCAAAATACATTCAGCATCTCACGTTGTTCACTGATGTTCTTTTCAAAGTTTTCAGAAAATGTACTTTATGCTTTTTTGTCTGTTATCATTTCCCTTTGTTGAAGTCACATTTTCATGCATTTCACTCCAGTGCCACCGGCGTTTGGACCTTAGTCAAGTTTTTTGACCTGTAACAGAATGAAAAAGCAGGCGGCAGTAGCTGCGGCACTCAGGTCCAGGGAAATTAGGAGACTGGAAATGGATGGAAGGGCTGGAGAGACGATGGGGAGATGGAGAAGGGTTTGCAGGGTGTCGGGGGGGAGGGAAATGTTTTCTATGTCACTGCAGTCCCGTATTGTCCCCGGAAAATGTCAGTGCACCCTTGGGAGGCGGCGCTCCGAGGCCAGACTCATCTGTCTGACCGCATTTACCGAGACGCTGTGTGGCCGGATCCCGAGGAGCCTGGGAGGCGTCCCTCTGCACTCTGTCTGCCCACCAACACCTCTCCCACCGCCCGGGTCCCACAGAACCTACAATGGACTTGATCTCTCCGACACACAGCGGTGCTTCTTTTGAAAAAAATCATCACTCGCTCCAATTCATATTCACAGGAGCTGGGAGGGGAAGTGGAGATGTTCACTCTAAAATATCCACATCTTTTCCTCAAAGAACAGATGAATGAAAAGAAAAGAAAACAAGACGAAAGTGGAAAGTGTTAAGTGCATCCATCGTGTTCACTCGCTGATTTACAATTCAAGTTTCTTTCACGTAATTATCAGCAGTAGTTCTGTCAGTCTGCGGCAATGACATGCAAATGTATGCTGGTATCAGAAGTTTGCTCGACTGTGCAGCAGTAATGGTTCCTCTCGTGAAGTGTTTGGGAGGTCGGGGGGGTTTTACTTTTTGGCTTCTGATCAGAAAAGTAGACAGAATGCATAATGGTTTTAAATACTCATAGAAAAAGTGAGTGATGAATGTGTTTCCCTATTGTTCTTTTATTTTACCAGGAGTTTTAATTATTTAGCTATTTCCTGACTTTCTTTGTTGCAAATATCAGCTGATGTTTGATTATTTGACAGAAACTCAAATACTCTGAACAGAGAATTGAATATATTTTACATGGGGACACATGCAGCTGAATAGAAATCCCATAGGGATGAAGCACCCATGATATTAATGGCAGTTTGTAGAAGACACGCTTTTGATACGAGCATTGAAACAGACATCATTCTTTTTGCCTTCTTTGAATGGATTGTGTTCATAAATTAGTACATGAATACAAAAATGCGAGTAATCCTCTAATCTAGTACATTTTTGTCGTGCCGAAAGGCAAGCTGCGTTTGCTGCTGAGGATTAAAGCAGCTCATTAAAGAGAGGCATCCATGATTGAAATAGGCCAAGAGCTCTTTTCTCTGAACTGAATTGAAGACAAAGGAGCTGAAGGAAATGAATGGTTTATCAGGCCCGGGCAGAACCCTGGTCTTGTCTTCCATAAGCCCCGGACACGACATCGGCTGCATCGACTCGGCTGAGCACCGAGATTAAATGGCTTATTGACTGCGACAGGACAGAGGCGTCAAAAATGTGGACTTGTGGAGGGAGTCACCTTCAGATGTCATCCAAGCAACAGAGTCACACAAACAACACAACACACAAGGATGCACCAGTGGGTTTGTGTGCCAAGGCTTTCCATACATGTTGATTGGTCATATTTAGATTAGATAAGATTAGATTGGATTCAACTTTATTGTCATTGCACAGTACAAGTACTTATACAACGGAATGCAGTTTAGCATCTAACCAGAAGTGCAAAAAAAGGCAGTAGAAGTGCAGAGTTATGTGCATATTAAAGTGAAAATGTAAATAAATAGATCTGTACAGTAAGAAATACATATGGGATATTACAGTAATAACAGGAATTGTAAGATATAAGGACGATGAATACACTATGAGCAGGATACAAATATAAATATATATAAATATGAATACACTATAGGCGGGGTAATACAGTAGTACAAAAAAAAAATTAACAGTAGTGCAAATGTACAAATGTTCCAATGATCAGTGGTTGGAGGAGGGTGTGTGGCAATAAGAAGTATATGAGTATTGTGCATATTAAAGTGATAAAGTAATAAATAGGATCTGTACAGAAGAAATATATATATGGAATATTACAGTCATAACAGGAATTGTAAGATATAAGGACGATGAATACACTATGAGCAGGATAAAAATATAAATATATATAAATATGAATACACTATAGGCGGGATATACAGGTAGTAAAAAAAGTAACAGTGTAAATGTATTAATTACCTCCAGGGGAATGTGGTTTTCATCACATATGAAACCAGAATCAAGCTTGAAGAGAGATAGTTCCTCTTCACTGAAACGTTCATAAACACCGGTTCCAGACTGCATCCCCTCTGAGAGCAGGTGGACCAGGAGCAGGAAATGCAACGTGGAAAAGTGTCTTTACAAAAAAAAAACTGACCGGCCCTGAAAACCACTGACATTAGCTCCTCAACTCCTGGTTTCCCCCCCGTTCTTTACTGGGGGTCGAGCGAGGGCTGCTTCAATAATTTATAAAGGACTCAGGGGCATCCAAGGAAGCGAGATTGAATTTTTCAAATGCAGTTTATCTGGTACTTGCAGCTGGAGGCCTCTTGAGGGTGTATGCTGCAGCTTGTCAATATGCTTTGCCTGTATAGGCTGTGACATTAAATTAAATAGGTTATTGACTGGCAGGTGGGTTGGCAATGAGGCTGCTAGAATGCACACTCACTGGCTCACTGACCCAACCGGCTATGGATCAGTGGTCCATAAATCAGAGCATAATAGATCCAGATCTTGTGTTTCCCTCTGCATCCTTTATTTGTTTTTAATTTGTACTGATGGTGATCCCGCGGCTCGGCTCAGATATACACGAGCAATAACAGCAGAGTTGCCAGTGTGTCTCCCCGGGTGCCTCCTGTCATGTGCTCACTTTGTGTGTCTGTTCAGTGGACGAGCTGTTAGTGGACAACACCGACGCTGGTAATGCATTTGTTGATTGCCTCTTGATAGAGCCGGGTTACAAGGCAGCATGTGGACTCACTCACTCTCTTACACACAAACACACACACACACACACGTCAGTTTGGAGGTCACTCTCTAACACGATCCTTGACTAAAGGTAGTTGACTGCTGTCGGCTATATTTTATATAAATATGCAAATTGACCAATAAGCCCAATGATTGGTTGAGTCTCATCTTTAGCTCCATTATTTAGCTAAAAACACAGATTTTCAGTTATGCAAAATAAATGGTTATTAAAAAATGATAATTATATAACATTGATTTCATTGAAATGTCTAAATGTTGTTCTCAACAATGTTCAAACCCGGAGAAATCCCCAATTTTGTTCGAGGCATTAATGAGTGTAGCTGCTCAGATTTACCTTGAGCTTCAGCCTGTGTTGTTGATCACAAGGTCAACACACTTCATAATATATATATATATATATATATACAGTTAATGGTAAATGATAAATGCTTTTGTATTTATATAGCAAATTCTAGTCTGATGATGACCACTCAAGCTCATTCACATACACATTCAGTGTATTTCACCTTCATGAACAGATTTTATCATCTTTCACAGATTAGCCACTTTGCATTTACTCTTTCATTTGTACGTTTTTAAATAAGCAGCACATCTTTATTTCCTTGATATTCCTGCATGAAGCCGCTCCGGTGGAAACCAGGACTGTTAGAGAAGCAGAAAAGCAGGAAGAGGAACCCATTAACTGTGAGAAGCCATTTTCCTCTCTCTGCCGGTGGATCTTGGCAGCGACACGAGGCCACCTGCCACGCCGAGGTGTGCTTAGGCACTGGAACATGTTGCCAGCCAGATGTCATTTGCTTAATGTTGTGTAGATATTGCTGCTGTAATAATAGAATATCACATTGCAGGTTTGAAGATGCCAGGAGAGAGTGAAGTGAAAATGGGCGAACGGTGGGATGTGAGGTTGGAAAACGAAAGAGAAAGGATGTTGCAATAAATCAAGAGTGGGAGAGGAAACTGCGGCAGCGTGGCTCATTGCACAAACACAAAAATAAAAAGCAGGTTTGTGTTAAAAAAAACACACACACGGTTTCTCCACCACAGTGACCACACAGCTGGGACCCGAGCTAAACCAGTCCAGAAGAGGAATGACATGACGGGTGCACGGTGGCAGATGTGGGACGAAGACAAAACGGCCAACACAACAAACACAACACAACATTTCTACTTCGCTGAGAAAGTATTAATTAAACATAAACTCAGTGTTTTAACTTTCTAATTCTCTCCTCATCCTCTGTTTCCATCTCTTGTACAAACAAAGCTCAGCGGCCGAGAGAAGCCAGACCAGAAAATGGATTTCCACACATGGTGATGTTTCTCTTCTTCTTCTTCCTCTTCACTGCCTTTTTCTGTATTTACTTTTAATTTGTATTGATCTTCCGGCCGCACCTCAATTTGCTGATGTCAGAAAGGTGAGGGAGCATTACAATATACAATACTCTCTCCCCCCCGCCTTTCTTATCGGGGAGGAAATGAAAAGCAAATGGCACTTTTGTCCAGGACGTGAGCTCGTCCAGGCGGAAGGGCTTTGAAACGCCGGGTGAAATTGAAAAGGTTGCAGGTTCACATCCCCGGACAATGACAGCCCCTCTGCCTCCACTCCTGCAGCTCACAGGAGATTAGAGGAGCCGCAGAGATAAGGAGCAGCATTGGCTAAATGTTATTTCTTTTTCTTTTTTCTCTCTCCCTGCATGGGCCCGGGCAGATCGAAAAGGCTGAAGTGCTCCAGTTAGCCAGAAGACAGACGAACAGACAGAGACAGACCGGCCGAGCGAGGACACACAAAGTGAATCATTCAGAACTGACCTTGACTTGGTCGGTCGGCGTAAACCGGTCGAGTGGTTCAAAGATAAAAATAAAAAAAAATAAAAGCTGGGTACACGAGATCAATAATAAAACAACACAACATCAGAGAGTAACTTTAAAAATCGTGTGTTCGACGGTGAGAAGAATAAGAGAGAGGACGACAATATTATCATTTTGATTTAAATGTTCGACTCGAGAAATTCTCTGGAGCATCGCAACTTCTTCGTGCTTTTTCATGACCCACATAAAATATGATAATGCATTCAGTCAGTCTGCAAAACAGGTGAGGCTTTAAGGAAATGATAAAGGACCACACAGTGCAGCCAAGGCCACCGCACGCCACGCCGCACGCCGCACGCCACGCGGCTACTTAGCACACATCCTGCTGCTCCCCCGAGATACACATCATCCCCATCAGTCGACATCAGGCCATTCAGCCCTCAAATTAAAATCTAAACGAGCCTCTATCAATGTTGCATCTACATTGTGTATATTCACACATGTCCTCAAGATTTATCCTCACTTGTTTGTTGCTCCCTGAATGGTTTAGCAATTTATTTACACTGACAGGACTTTAAGAGGACATTTATTTCCAGGATAAACAATAGATTAGACGTATTATTATTTTTTTTTTTTATATAAAAACTGTTTCCTGTGCACATGCTTTAAATTCCAAGGTCTTCTTCCTCATTATATGACCTGTCAGACGCAGCTTCTACACAGATCTCATCAGTCCTCCATCCAGACTTACTCTTCATGCCGTAAGAGGATGAGAAACGTCCTCCTTGTTTCACACAAGCAACCAATCACTTTAACAAAGTGCTCATGGAGAGAGAGAGAGAGAGAGAGAGGGAGAGAGAGAGAGAGAGGGAAAGGAATGAAAAGCCGTAGCCGTCTGTATGTGCATTTTTATTTGCCTTAAAGGAGAATTAGTTTGCTTCTGGCGAGAGTCTGCTCGGCCGGCCGGTCATCCAGGTTCCTCCTCCTTCCTCCTGCGTCTCCTGTGGGTTCCGACCCACCTGATGTTTGAATCAGTCGCTTTAAATGACAGGGACCGCCTCAGAAAGACGCCCACAGGCCCTGCTCTCTCTCCCGAGGTTTCAAAGGCCCGGCGACCCCGGCTGCTGTCGGCTGTCAGGGAGGAGATGTGAACGTGCGGCGGAGAGATAACCTGTATGGGCCCGAGCCCAGAGTCATATGCCTCTTTGACAGGCTTATTAACGGGAAAGCGCCAAGGAGAAAAAAAGCCTCTATCGGCAGGGCGATCGGGGGAGAAGAAACCTTCCCTTATCACCGGGACACCAGGGATTAAAGCCTGCCCTGCTCTGATAAATTAATTATTCTCACTTATCTGTCATGTTTAAAGACTGTCAGACAAACCCACCTGGAGCCACGGAGCTGGACAAGCTAGGCTGAGATGAGAGAGAAGAGGACATGAAGCAATCAGGCGAACGCTCTGTGTGCTCAGCTGCATCGGGAAAACAGAGACAGAAGCGGTTCAGAGTAAATAAGACGAAGGTAAACGGTTCGAGTTGAGACTGCGTCGAAGGAAACCCTCCGGCTTCTGATTGTTCACAAAGAGAATTAAACATCTGGAATCGTCTTTATCAGTAACAGAGACTTCTATCCATATCATGTCATTTTTAATTGATTAAATTCATGCATGTAAAAATGCAACAAATCTATTTTGCAATGAAGGAGAAATACTTTGATTGATTTAGAGCTGCTACAATTAATATTGTTCTGGAAACAAGGGATCGGATTACTATGTGTTAACGGAGTCAATCATGTTAAAGAACCCAGAGGCAATTATTGGCTGCACTCGGCTGTATTGGGTATTTTCAAGCACCTTCACTGTTCTGGTTCAGTCTTTACAGTAAACAGCTGTTTCAGATAAAGAGAAAAACAACTGTAAGCAACACCAACACCAAACTGGACCAACGGATTTAACAACTAGCCGCTGAAATGAAGCATCTTGCAGCTGAAGCTCTGGTTTCTGTCGTCAGGAGTGAAACGGAGCAAACATGGCGTCACTATCAGACGTCTATTCATCAGACGACCAAATAAGAAGGTTGCTTCGGCAGATATGTGATGTCAGGCGTTCTCTCGACTCCTCCTTCAAACTCCTCCCACCTGGAAGGGAAGTTATTTCCACTCGATTCACAACAACAGAGGGAACATGTCCTTTATTCAACAAGCTGTGAAGTTTTTAAACATGCACAGAAATCTGGATGTGCAGCAGTTTGATTTTAAATGTACGAGTGTTGGCTATTTCAATGTTTTTTGTTATGTTGGAGTTTGGAAAATGCCTTTTACCAATTCCCCTAAAGCAGGGGTCTTCAACGTTTTTCAGGCCAAGGACCCCCAAACTGGTGGAGAGATGGAGCAGGGACCCCCTACTATATATAGTGTATACAATAGCGTTTTATATTGAATTGGGCCTAGTACCATGTATAAACACAGCTACCCTGTTATTGTGCCTTCAATACTAAGCTATTCAAATATTACACAGTTTTATATATTCATGTTTTTAATTTAAACATGTGCAGGGTACAGGGCGGCCATGCCACTGCCATTTATAAACATACATCTGGCATACAACAACACCGAGCTATTACAATATTTCACAGATTCATGTTTTTATTTTAAACAAACATGTAGAAGAGACAGTGAATCCTCAAGACCTCTGCCCTAAAGGGATAAATAACGAATCTATATGTGGACCTAAAAGTTTGTCAGTTTAAAGGCCAATTTATGCTTGTGCGTATTTTGTAAAACGGACAGATAAGACCGCCCTATCCGTCGTGGAACGCCCTCTCCGAGCGCCTCGGAGAGCTTTTCGTACACCTCAGATTTTTCTAACTGTCCGTGTTTATGTCGGAGACCCAACGGACCGCTCTTGGCTGTGATTGGTCCGCGAACGACATCATTTCCGTATGACGTCATTTCCGTACAACGTCATTTCTGTTCGACCTCATTTCCGGACCTCAAACTTCCTGCTTCCTGTCACATCAAACCCAAACACAGCTATGATTCTACGATTAATGTAACGTGTGTGTTAAGCCAGCGGAGTTGTCCGGCTGACGGTGGCTCGTTCGAGCACTGAGGGCATGTGTGCACGGTCACAGACGGTTATAACGAGCTTTCATAACGGCGCTAGCGGGCTAGGCTAGCGGGCTAGCAACCATGCTATATGCGGTGATAACAGTGCAAGAACCCGCCGTCACGACTTTAATTCCACTTCTATCATGACACTGTTTCTATAATACCGTCAGGTTAGAAGCAAACACTGGGTAGTAGTTAGTGTCGGGAGTCCCTGCTGGCTGTGTGTGGAAGCTGGGGGGGGGAGCTAGCTTGAAGCTAGCTCCGTGTAGCCTCAAACCTATGGGTTTGGCGGTGAATTTTTTTCGACGTACAGTGGTCGGAGAAGTAAAAATCAAAAAGACTCTCCGCTCTCCGTGCAACCCTCTCCGAAAAACGGATACGTAGAAGTATATAAGAGCCTTAAGAGATCATACGCAGATAACTCCATCATCAGGACTGTGGTCCAGGACAATTATATTAAAAAGTATATAATTAAATATACAGTTTACATGTTAAAGAATATACATCTATTTGCTGGTCAGGAATTAAAAAGACAGTGTTGTCACATTTGAGGCAGATGTTATTATCCGAGAAATCATAATAGACACAAAAAAATAACTCCCTGTCCTCTGAAATTGATTTATGTAAAAGCGATGGGGTCCTAAACGCAGAGACGTGCTCTGTCTGACCTTCAACGCCCTTGAGGAAGCTGCTTGAAGTCTGTCAGCGGCGCTCACCTCCGGCTCGACCGGGGCGGAGAGGCAGCCGCCGACCTGGGGCGTGATTGACAGGGGCCGTGCCAGCCAGCCCCCCCCCCCCCCCCCCCTCTGCAATAATAGCAAAACGCGAATACAGGGAATATTAATGTTCCCTCATATTTTATTAATTCTGAATTCATGAGATATCAGTTTTGGGGGGGCTTTATGAAAAGAAAACATCAATCCTGCAGAGGTAATGAGTGCAAGAGCAATTTGGGGGATGAGGGAGGTAGGACTCTCTCTCTCTCTCTCGCTCTCTCTCTCTCTCTCTCTCTCTCTCTCTCTTTATACATCCTCTGTGTCTACCCTGCGAGTCACGGGCGTGCACGTGGATTTCGCTCTGTGTGCACACGTCTGCCTCGTGCGTCTGTGTGCATCTTTATTTCCCCTGATTGAAGTGTGTGTGGGGGGGGCCTTTGTTGTTCTCGAAGCCTGTCACATCTTCTGAAGCGTCAAGTTGACACGACAGCGCGCCACATCAGGAGCGACATGTGGTTTTTTATAAAGTGTGCATATGGAACAGTAGGAAAACGGCGTCAAGGTCAACACAACTAAAGAGAGAAGAGAGGAAAGTCTCCGACCAGCTGGCTGAAAGGTCCCGGGGGGGGGGGGGAGCACTGGTTTGATGATTTACAAAAGGACTTGTCACCTCCACAAGTCCTCATAAGTCTTTTGGGTTCTCTCTTTATCCCCTTTTCAAAATTGGTTGTACATGTAAGATATTTATGTATGTATTATATATATATATATACTGTATATGTAATAGTAGAACATGAAATGTGGCATTTTTGAAGGACTATGGTTTTGTCATAGTCCTTCTTGCGTCTCGATGGAACATCACTCAGACGCTGAGTGTGTATGTATTTATATATATATATTTTTTTTTACGCTGATCACTCGTGTGATGCTCTGTGAAGTTCAGGAGAAACAATCTCACTTCTGACTTCAAATGGTGAAACTTGTTCTCTGGCGTCTCCACCAGCTCTGGTATGAGAGTATGTCCAGGGAGAGCAGGTGGCTGTGTGTGTGTGTGTGTGTGTGTGTGTGTGTGTGTGTGTGTGTGTGTGTGTGTGTGTGTGTGTGTGTTACTGTTGGAGAACCGGGCAATTGATGTGATTATGTGATGTGAGCAGATGGATGCACGGATAACGACAATCACCACAAACCACCACCACTGGGCGTCATTTCTGTAAACTCCTGATTGGAGCTTGCTGTTACACATGGCGAGCAGACCTCTGATCACATGACCGATGCTCAGCTTCCTCCGGGGCCGGTGCATTGTTCTCAAACGGGTGCAAACAGACAGTTTAATAGTTTCTGGCTTCAGCCTCCATCGCCGTTTCAAGGCGGCCATTATGTCTAATCATAAAACATCTGGAACACATCAGAATCTGCCTCTCTGCCATTAGGGCGTCCGATCCCACCCCCCCCCCCCCGGACTTCCTCCTCCGTGTTTATTTGGAGGACTCCCGGCTGAAGAGAGAAAAGCATGATTCTAAGTGATAAATGATAAATGTAGCTGGAGCTATAGTAAATCATATTCTGAAATGATGCCACTTGGCAATTGACAGTCGACATTAGTGAGCTGCCGTCCCTCACTGATGCCATTTCCTCCTCTGTCATCACCATAACCCCCCCCCCCCCAACCCCTCTTTATTGGCTCTTTTCTGTTTGCATCTCAAATATCTACCAACTTTCTCACTGCTTCATCCACGTGTGAAACATTTGAACATATTGTGTGGGTTGTATTTTTCCTCACTGACACCTCAGGGAAACAGAAGCACAGTCACCGGACATAACGCTGCTCGCAAGGTCACTGGGATGTTGGGACTTAAAGGGATAGTTCACCCAAACAATGACAATGCATTAATTATCTACTCACCACTGGCACGGGTTTTTTCTCTCCTCTCTTCCCTCATGTTATGCTGTAATCTTTCTGCAACCGTTCTGGAATTTCATTGCCTCTGTACTTGTACTCTGTGCATATGACAATAAATTGACCTTTGACCTTTGACATTTGACGATGCAGGAAGAATTGTTTGAGTCCACAAAACACTGATGGAGTTTCAGGGATAAAAAGCATTTACAGCCAAATGAAAACAACTTTTAGATGAACCATTGACTTAATTAAAAAGCTGAATCAAAATTACAACCAAAATATAAAGTTCAGAAATAATGAACAGATATTTTTTACATTAAATGTAAGGTCAAATGTACCTATTATCGTCATTGTTTATTCTCTAGGTTTTTACATAATGTGAACATTACCAAACATAAATGTAAATACTTATATCAAAGTGTCATATCTGCCTATTCTCTCCTATAGAGTCTACCAAAAATATATGAATAATGTTTTATATTATATACAAGTCTAGTCTAACCTCTAACAGCGGATTTCAGGATATTACGGTAGTAGAAGTAGAGTAGAATATTATAATTATTAGAATATTATAATAAAGTTATTTCACTATGTCCTACCTACTGAATCCGTCCCGACTAAAATCCAGGATCCTCACCGCTCAACACATCTTGGTGTTGGACCAGACCCTTATTTCTCCATCATATATTTATACAGGTGAGTCATTTCAGAGCCAGGGAATAGGTCACATGGGCTAAACTGCATGGTGAATAATTTAAGATTCTATTAACATTTAAATTTGACATTGATTTGACACCGTCAGGCCTCGGCTAAGTGACAAGAAATAACAAGGATGTGGAGGCAGGACAGCAGCACAATGTTAATTATCCTGATGGCTTCGTGTGTAATTATTTATTTTACGTTTTAGTTTTTTACTCTGATCTGTTCTGCACATTTAGGTTTTTTTACATGGAACTCGTTTTCGTGTGTCTGGCCAGAAAACGACCTTTTTCGAAATCCAAAGGAAGAGTGACACTAAGCCAAACAGAGGGGGGGGGGGGGGGGGGGCGTGTGTGTGTGTTTGTTTGTGTGCGTTAATATGAGGGATCACAAATCAATAGCTCGGGGTCATCGTCTCCAGACAATTGTAACTTTGTAGGTAAAGCAGCAGAGGCCAGGCAACCTCATCGCCTTTTAAAGATCTGTTTACACAGAGACACAGACGGGGGGGGGGGGCGGGGGGGGGAGACCTTTTAATAGGACAGACCTGCCACTCGCATTCGGGTCATTGAATTCAGAACTCGCATTAACTGGACAGGTGCCTGGTTGGTTCCGGACTTTTTCGAGTTCTTGCACGTGGATGTGAACCAGCTCTGTTATGTCTTGAATATTACAATGTAAAAAAACATAATGGGATGTTTCCAGTCTGACTGTCACTTTACATCGTCTCCTGGAGTCGTGATTAGAACAGATTTCAAACGCTGCGGTCATTAGGATTCAGAAAGCCGGGCTGGCATTTACCATGAAGAATACAAAAGAGTTCAAGAGAGAGCGGATGGAACCGAACTTTGGTAAATACGTAAATATCGTCATACATATTAAAACCATGAATTGATTCGATCTGAGAGGGGGGAAAAAAAGAAATGAACAAAAGCAAAAACAAAAGTCCAGCAAGGAACTGAAGATACAAAAACAAAAAGTATTCTGTATCCTCCAGAAAAGCAATTTTTATTCTGCAGCATGAAACTGCAGAGACAGTTTGAGCTTTTATTTTTAATACCTGGCGTCTTTCTTCTTCTGTTGTATCGCTCCGAGCCAAAAGGCAAGTTGGATATTTGTAGACATCAGCTGCTCTATTACAGCCGAGAGGAAGTTTTCATACAATCTAATCAAATTACCTTTTTTTTCTTACCAGGCTTATGAGCAGTTCTGCAGAATATTTGTCAAACCAGAGCAACGAGGGAAACTCAGGTAATCATCTCTGTGGTCTGCGCTGCATGATAATCACGCTAATCATCCAACACACTTTCTGTATTTCTCTCTCAACAGGCTGAGCTATAATAACCGAGCGTGTTTGAACACGGCGATGAAAGAATAAAAAAAATCCCCAAGGGAGTTAATGCGTTTAGCTACGGCTCATAACAAAGCTCCATTTCAAACCAGATCACGATATAATTTAAAGGATTCGTCGAATCACTGTGGAAACTCACAACATGTGCGTAAAATAAGTTTCTGCTGGTGAAGTCTTTTATTTCTCATCCGTCTCAATCTCACACCATTTTGCTTTTCACGAGTTGGAAGGCACAAAATCAAAGTTTGAGATCAGAGTATAACAGTTATGACTTCATATTAATGAGTGATACTGTGGTGTTGCTATTGGAAAACATTATCTGAGGGCTGTTGCCTCCTGTCATGAGAGGGCACCTCCAGGTTTATATCGTCTGAAGAGACAACTTCAGGCTCAAGCTGCTGAGAGACGACCATTTTAATACGATGTAGCCGTCACAGTCCATATATTTACATGCTTCCTTCACTTTGGAATAGTCAAGCTGTACAGGGGAGAGTCGACCTGGTTACGGTGGAGGAGGTTGTGATAATCTTCTTCTGAGGAAACAAACTAAAGAGGCTGTTTGTCCCTTTGCTCGGGTGAAGCTTCCCCTGTAGTTTGTTTTTACCGACTCGTAAAGTCTCTCGCCATCGTGGAACTTTCTCCCTCTCGTCTTAAGGTCGTCTCACTTGAGATATGAGCTACATGGGGGTTTTGTGTAGCACTGCTTGGTTTCCTCTGTTCCTTTTGTAGCTGTAACCTTTCAGGAGACGTGAACAGATACAGAGCAATAATCAGAGGGGACAGAAGTCTGTTTCTGAAACTAACGTTCGGCATAAGCAAGCATTTATGGTCAAATTTAGAAAACAGATCCTCTAAAAACCCATTAGAAAATTAGAGGAAGTATTACATTAAGTCCAGGGGCTGTTCCCCATTTCATGTGCTCGTTCTATTTGTAAATTATTCTCACTTTCGTCCATTTGAAAGTCGTTTGAAAAGAACCAGTGTCTGAAGTCATTCGCTGCCTTCAGAGAAAAGGGGAGTGGGCCAGGAAATGCCTGTCGACTGTAACACTGTCCATCCTCACACACTGCAATCGCCAACAGAGCAATCAGCGGTGGAAATAGTCATTAGCTGCAGCCACACAACCGCTGGGCTCCGGTGCAGATGGTGCTGACGTGTTCCTGTAATTATATTTGATTCTCCGGTAATATCTTGTCGAGGGTCGTGTGGAGGAGCCAAGAGAAGATCCTTCTCTCCGAGGACCCGAGTGGCCGAGGCAAAGCTCATTACAGCGAATCCCACGCTGGTGAAGCCGGAGCAGGAGCAGGAGCAGGAGCAGGAATACCTTCATCCTGCTCAGGTGGCTCCCTGATGGGCCTCAGCAGCTGTCACTTACCATCAACTCCAGCTGTGCTAATTCCATATAAACCCCCCGACAGCAGCCGATCCCGGTGTCTCCCGAGCACCCGGGGTGTGACAATCATCAGTCAGGCCCCTAAAATGGGCCGTCTTACAGATAGGGTTAATCCAAACTAGCTCGAGGAAGTGCCAGGATCGCTGTTGTCATAGATATGGTCGGACCCTGCAGCAGTCAGGCTCCCACATGGTGTTGAACTGCACTTTACTGTGACACGGTACAGAGAGTAAACCTTCACCAAACATCCCCTTTAAATTCAATCAAACTCCACAATATCACGGACAGCAGTTCCCTAAATGCTCCAGATTGTTTATCATCGAGATCCATGAATTATTCCCGAGGAAAAAGGCAGAAGAAGAATTTTGCAACGTTTAAATAATTGGAAAATAATACCTAGATCCGCCCCATGTTTGGAAACCACACCAGAATTATACTGGTTCTTCTCTGACCCACGATGCATCATTCCAACAAAATTTCGTGGAAATCTGTTCAGTTGTTTTAGTGAAATGTTGCTTGAAATACAAATTTAAAAACAACAACCAAGAAATAGACAGAATTTAGATTTCCCAAATATGTTGAAAACGTGTTCTTTTATCCTTTAAGAGAAGACGAGGCAAACTCAGTTTGCTCAATCAAATTATTTATTTAGGAAAGCAATGAACAGGTTACAGCAAAGCAATGGTCTTCTAGTACGTTAGTCGTATCAGAGCGCCTCGAACATCCGGCGCCTGTCTATTTTATACAGTAGATCTTCGTTCCTCCACCTCGGAAGTGCGCAGGCGTAATCCATCCTCCTGGCTTTTGGAATACGGAAGTGAACAGGAAGAAACTCCCAATGACGCTATAGTTGCTAGGCAACCTGTTTACTTCATAAAAGTCCTTGAACCACAGATGCAATGTGGGGCAAAGGTGTTTACAATTGGAGAAAATAATATTATGTTTCAGCTATATCAAAACAAACCTGACTGTGTAAACATTCGGATCCTCGAAACCAAACAATGTCACAAAATGAAGTCAACAAAGTCACTCTGTCCGACCTCGAGAACTTTATCAGACAGCTCCTGGAACTGTATGTGAGTTTAATGAATCTGAGGGAGTAAGCCTTTAATATCAGAAGTTAACTATGAGAACAAGTGAAATATTAATTATTAACCCTAAGCAGCAACAGTTATTAAAATCTATTTTTATGAAGCATAATATCTAGCTAAAACTGTTCCTATCTTTACTGTTAGAATTCTGTCAGCCAAAACCTATAGTTAAAAAGTTTGAAATTCCAACAGAACCTGTAGTAGGATAATACATTTAAATTTGGGTTCATATAAAACTGAGCTCAGTTATCTTTGTGATGACATAACAGCAAAAGAAAAACTCATTTTTTCCCACGACAATTCTCATATTCGTCCCGAACTTTTCTCAGAATTACTCAAATGTCTCAGAATAAGTTAGAAAAACTAAGTTTTCCAGTGACGGAGGTGAACGAGTGAACAGTTCCATGCAAAGACCTGCGTCGCACTGTGGTGATAAAATGTCACGGCTTCTGTGCATTTAATCCATCAGACAACCCCCCCACCCCCCCGCCTTGCTTCCTCTGCTGAGCCCCAGCTGAGGAAGACGAGACCACTGTGCCTTATCACAGCGTGCCTTAAAATTAATATGACAATACAATACAGAGGAGAAGAGCAGTGTGTGGATCCATCAGGAGGGAGCCGAGGCTGTAGCTCATCTTCTGGCGTCAAACCACAATATCTCCAAGATGCCTTAACAATAAAATATGTGCATCAGCTGTGAATACACGACGGGGTCGACAAGCAAATAAAATTGCACTTTGCCCCAGTCACTTTCATGAGGTTAAACTATGTATATATTCAGTCATCTGGCAGATGAAAGTCATTTTTACACATTCGTGTCCAGGAACGACGGCGTTTGCAGGTTCCTCCTCCAGGCTAAAAATAGTTATACAGCATGTGGAGGGAGGAGGAGGGAGGTGGAGGGAGGTGGAGGCTGTCAGGGGCTCGCAGACCCCAGGAAGCACATAAAGCTGCACATTGCAGAGCAGCATGAGGAGGGAACACTGTCTCCTGAATTAGATTTGTCAATTCTCATATTACAATCACTTAGTCAGAGCGAGTATAAGCTGCAGCGGAATAAAACAAAGATGGATAACCTGACGCGTCTGTACAGTAAAAACATCACAGGCGTTATTTAGCATCTCTGTGCGAGTGCGGCTTTCATTGCTTTTTCCTTTTCCCCGGGCTTAGCAAAAAAATGTTTACATCAGCCAATATTGATAATTATCAATATGAAAGAAGAGTGACAGATGTGGTTTTAAACTCTTGAGAATGACACAAACTTTATAAACAACTAAATATTTGACATTTCTGAGGTCGGCCTTACTTGCAAAAGTAAGTAGCCTACTTTAGCTATATTGCTATTGATGTAAATTTGTATTGGGATAAATATTATTAAAGTTTTTTTCACCCGGACCTAATTTACTTTTTAACATAAAAAAAATATGGAGCTGCAAATATAAAACCTGGCTTCACCTTCCAGAGCTGCTCTATTAGACAGGTGACAGGGCTGCAATCACCATCTCAGCAAAGTTCAGACGGACTATTACCCCCTCAACACACACACACACACACACTCACATACACACACACACACTCGCACACAGACACACACTTATTCTATAATCGCTGTGCCCGGCCACACGTCCCTCATCATTACCCCGGGACACAGGAGATAGAAATTTCTCACCAATACTTCCCCAATATCTCCCTGGGGATGAATGATTTTGCATATGAGGTGTACAGGAAATGATCTCTGAGTGAATCGTTGTAACGCAAACGACATTTGTCACTGAGCAGATACTTGGACGGACGAGTGTGATGGATGAACCACAGGGGGGGGGAAATAATGCGAGAGCAGGATGGAAGGGCAGGGAGGGACGGAGGGCCGGAGAAGGGATGGAAGTTGGTGCTAATGACACGGTCATATGTGCACAGCCGGGGCTCAGATGTGATTAAGGCGATGATATGATGGGGGGTGTCAGAGCCGAGCTTAATGACTAATGCACTGAGATGGAATTGGAAGACACACCGGTGTCAGGCAGAAGTGGAAGAACGCCCGGAGCCGGTGCCGCGGCAGACACATGGAGCTGCCACGCCGAGCTGCCTCGTAAGCACAACTCGTTCCGGTAGCTGCCGGAGACTTAGACATGCGTAATTAGCTTCTCGCTGCAGAACAATGCAAAAATTGAAATTCAGTGCTTGTGACATTCTGTCAGGCAAATGATAAATAACCAGAAAAAAAAGAAATAACGATGATTATTTCACGTATTTGTCACGAATCAGTGGCCAGTGCTCTGAGTGGATGCACGCTGAAAAAAGGGAAAGAAAGACGATGACTTGGGGGAATAATGAGGAGACAAACCCCCCCCCCTCCACCTCACCGTCATGTACACAAGTTTCACTGTGAACTTCAGCTTCCACTCAGGTGAAAATCCATGATTTGATTTAAAAAATAATCCTTCAATCATCCGTGATAATACATCTGCTGTTTTAGAAAATAATACAGTTAGGCTCCAGATCGTCATTGGTTGGACAATCACCAGAGTTACATTAATGAGGAGGAAGGGGGGGTTGCACACTAATAGCTTTCCTAGATTAAACCATTTGTTCGGGGTGTTTTCACAACCATGAACTTTGTCTAGTTTACTTTAATTGTAAAATCAAAGATAACTGAGCTGTATTTGTTTATTCTAATACATTCTGCTAATTGGAGCCGTGTCAGAAGCAGAAAAGTAATTTCGTAAAGAACAGATTCAACAAAAAAGTTGAGTGTGAAACTTAGCAAACAGCAGTTTTTTAACGTCACAGCTCAGAAACACAACATGACACAGCATCGAGAAAACAGAGCTTCGTGTGTCGGGATGATTTATCGACTTTGGTTTAAAACTTGAGGTTTTGGAACATATCAGAGTTGGCGAATTTCGAAATTAAATGATTAAATGTGCTATAAATCATAGCCTTTTATATTTATAAAAATGTTATATTCATGACCAATCGGTAGGTTGGTGAGTTTGGTTTCAGTTGACCAGGATTTTCTTTGGTCGACTATAGACCCAGAATAAAGTCTGTATGTTTCCCCACGTGTCTCATCCAGCCTGCGAGCTCCTGATAACTTGAACAGGAGTCTTGTCTCGGTCACAAAAGAAGTAAAGAGGATGAGAGAACCAGCTCCATGAGGACAGTCAGGGACACGGCCCCATCCCACTTTATCGCTGCTTGGCCTTTCAGGAAACAGAACTGCTTGCCACTGCACATCTCCAATAATATCTCTCTGCATACATAAAAAAAAAGCAGGATGGCGAGGCTCACAGGAAAAGCCCGGGTTGTTTATGGTTGCAATATAGATTTTATACAGCTCCCTGGAAAAGGGAATTATGTCTTAAATTACAAAGATGTCTCTGTAAGTTGTCAGCTGTGTGAGTTATACGAGCCTGGCAGCTAGTGTGGCTGTTTGGCTGCCGGGGGGGGGGCGGGCACTGGGGACGCTCCAGAATGGGGCTCAGAGGAGACAGCTGACCTATAGTGAGCAGAGTCAGCTCAAAATAACAAAGTTACTCAAACCCCCTGATGAAACAATGGCCCAGATGAGGCCAATGTGTGAAGAGCAACAAAGAGGAAGGTGTGAACCCAACAGAGAGACACAGAATATGCAAACGCTCACTAAGTGGAAGATGTATTGTTTATACGAAGCCGAGCAAAGTGCGTACGTGTCTTTTGACAGAAGCCAACTTCCTCTGCTGACTTCCCAGCAACTGCAGCAACTCTAGTAAAAATCGGACAAAACAAGCAGATTCACGAGAAACCAAACATCATAATATAACACGATAAAAGGCAATGATAATAAAAAACATCATCAGGATGCCTCTTAAGTCCTAAGTATCTGGCAAAACATAACTTTTTCAATTCTTTTAAGTGTTTTAAACTGTTCAAAAACGATTAAAATGTAATAAAAGTTGCTCATGGGGGTGAGGGCTATATTATATATCTTGGTTCCAAGGGAGAGACCGAATGTGTAATAGGTGAACAGAGCTGAGAAATGAACGATGGAAATCTGTTTATACTGCAGCACTAAAATCTTAACATGTCAAATGAGGATTAGATTCGCTAACTGAACTTTCTTCGTAATTATTTAGCTCATTTTGGCATAAAAGCAAAAAGAAAATACACTTTTATCATCACTCTGAAATGTACTTTATTATGTTTTGCTTGTTTATCCATAGAAACTTGGAGATGTATGTATCATAAGTTTCCCTCGGGGTCAATAAAGCATCTATGGTATCCACCATCCACCTGCAGCCTGAACTCACATGTACTGCATCCAGAGTCACTGAATTACAGCTGGAAATAAAGATTATTACATTATTTTGAAATAGTATTCAGACGTAAGTATCCTACAGGGAAGGTAGAGTGGTAAAGTGTCTTTGCTGCTACTGTCCCTGGCTGTTTTCTCTATGAATAGCCTTATCCCATCGCATTACAGTGTCAGGGTCCGGGATCCTAAGACAAGGGAACATTTATCACAGAGGCGGCCCATTTATAAAATGACATTCCTAACTGGCCCCTGCTTCCAGCCACGAGAGCCGAGCTCTGCCGAACTCTGTGGATAACAGGATCTAAGAGGGAGCGTCAAGAGGTGAAACACGTCGCTCTATTTCCTCCGGATCCTCGCTTAAAGGTTAGAGAAGAATTCAGCCGATGCACAGCTCCCTGGGACAAGAGGGAAAGTTCAATAACAATCCGTGCACCTTCCACTTCTCAGTAACGTCCCTTTGCACAAGATAATGCATCAGTTCTGATCAAATACCGTCGTTCACGGATTGACATTTACATTGTCATTTACCGAGACAGTGGAATATACATTATTAATTCAAAGTGCGTTCAATTATTTAATGTGGAGAATGTGGATTTCAGGTTATTGCAATGGTAAAGTGTGAAAACCCACGGCTGAGTCATTGAACAAACCCTATTTTCATCCCCCGGCTGAAGGGCAGCACTTAGAATGTCAACTGAAGTGGAGAGAAGAGGAAGAATATACATAAACCTGTGGACCCATGCCACGAGGAAAACAGATTCACACACAGAGAGGAGACGCCGAGCCTCAGAATGTGAACACGAATCATATCTACACGTGGATGTACACTGGACCTGAGAGAAGGAGGGGGGATCTGCTATGTTATATGTTATTTGTAATATGTTATATGTTATAGGTTATATGTTATATGTTATATGTTATATGTTATATGTTATATATTATATGTTATATGTTATATGGTATGTTCTTTTTTTAATTTGTAAAGCCCGTCTACTAAGTAGATGTTGCCTGCCAGGTCACAAGATCACAGGTCACACTTAATAGGTACTTACTTCACATATATTTATATTATTTAATTTAATATTCCCCACTCCTTCATTTTACTATGTTATACGTTATATGTTATATGTTATATGTTATAGGTTATATGTTATATGTTATATGTTATATGTTATATATTATATGTTATATGTTATATGGTATGTTCTTTTTTTATTTTGTAAAGCCCGTCTACTAAGTAGATGTTGCCTGCCAGGTCACAAGATCACAGGTCACACTTAATAGGTACTTACTTCACATATATTCGTATTATTTAATTTAATATTCCCCACTCCTTCATCCTGTAAACTGCTGCTTCATTTTACTATGTTATACGTTGTATGTTATATGTTATATGTTATATGTTATTTGTAATATGGTATGTTCTTTTTTTATTTTGTAAAACCCGTCTACTAAGTAGATGTTTCCTGCCAGGTCACAAGATCACAGGTCACACTTAATAGGTACTTACTTCACATATATTCACATTATTTAATTTAATATTCCCCACTCCATCATCCTGTAAACTGCTGCTTAATTTTACTATGTTATACGTTATATGTTCTATGTTACATGGTATGTCATTTTTTAAAATTTTTGTAAAGCCCGTCTACTGTGTAGATGCTGCCTGCCATGTCCCAAGAATTTCACTGCTCAGATGTCCCTGTCATTTGTTGGGACATGGTTTTTGTGCAAAAAGGCAGGCCTCTCTTTCAGGCCTGTATTGGAAGTCAAAACCTGAGAGCACATGGCCTTTGTCTTGAGAAAGCCACAAGCCGCATGGGCTGGAGAATACTCAATCTCCCAGAGTGCAATGTGTTCTCTTTGTACTGAGAAGGTCAAATAACTCCGTCTCCCAGGAGGCAACATGTCCCCTTTGTTTCAGCATCTTCGCACATAGGTGCGAATATCTACCAGGGTCAACTCCAATTGGTCAGTCTGGTCCCATGACCAAGGGGCAACCGGGTCTATAAAAGATCAAGGCTCCCCCAGAGTCACTCTCTTTCTCCAACCCCTCGGAGGGCCGAAGGCTGCTCCAGCAGCGCTCTTCTCCACCGACCACCACTGAGGACAGCAGGCCGCTGGCCTTTCCTCCTGCATCGGCGAGTGGAGGAACCGGATTCCTCCAGCTCAAATATTCTCTTTCCAACAACTGGAGGTCAAAGGTCGAGCTTCCAGCTCATCTTCTCAAGAAAACCTCCACGCATCTCAAGCTTCTTCTAAACTCCTTGCAGCGACTCGGTGTCCTGCAGGTAAGAACTACGGCTTCAATAAGCAACTGAACTGCACAGCTCAACAGAACCGCGGAAGCAGAGACCACACGAACCAGAGACTCCAAAAGCCTGAACTGCTAACCGAACTGCACAGCAACTTTCTCCCTGTCCTTGGACTGGTAACATAATCTGGGCTTAATAATTTTACTAGGCTAAGCAAGACTGTTTATTTGATTCTGTGTGGAGTTTATAAGTTTGATATATGTGGTGATATTGTGTTACAAGTTAAATCAAGGTTAATGTAAGTCGGGCTCAACACAGACCCTGCCATTTTCTGATTAGCATTCTCACAGACCCCGCATATCTCTTCACCTACTTAGCTACGTCCCCCGACCAGAAGGAGGGGGGGGGGCCTGCTAGCTTAGAGATCTTAAAAGATCACAGGAAGGTGTGACTCTCTTTGTTAGCCACCAGCGAGACCCTCACACACACACACACACACACACCCACCCACCCACACACACACACATCTTTATTAGTTAGTATATTGTTTAGTAATTGGTGTTTTATACTTATTATGTTTATAATAAATGCTTTCTTTTAACCTTGTCCTGTCATTAATGTTGCATAAGTGAAGTTTGCCAACCTCTACACTGTCAAGAACTCTATAAACCTTAACTGTTCATTATATAGTCTTTAATAGTAAATATTAAGATTTCTAATTGAACTAGATCTAAATGAGACTGATCTTAATCAATAAATTGGCTATCTTTTCCCTTCTATGAAGGGTGGTGCCCCGCGAGAACTTAGTCAAACTAAAGATATTATTTAATATTAATATTTTAAATATTAATGTTTTATTTTTCTATTTTTGATAACCAAATTTATTGAACGCCTAAAGGCCCACTAGCTTATGGTATCATTCCTAACCATTATTGCACAACATTTATGGTGCCCCGTGTGAGGGAGAGTACAGTTGGCAAAACTTCATGACTATGCAATATTAATGTGTTTTTCAGTTTTGGCCAACACCAGAAAGAACTGAATTTGGAATTTGCAGTCAAGCTAAAGGTTTGAATTCAATTCCACTAGTCTGCCACCGGAGTAGACATTCAACTGTATTTACAAACAAGTGCATTGTGGTCTAAATTTAATTTACTCATAAATTAAATGTTTATTAATAATTAATTATTAATAACTACCATTTTAAGTCCCCATACTGTTACACTAAAAGATTGCCTGTTGCTAATAATTCTAGTTGAATGTTCGTTGTTGAAATTTTGAGAATTTCTTTTAACATTTGAATATCACATATTCAATGTTAACTGGTCAAGCTGCGAAATTTCCTGTAACTATTAAATGCTTTTGAATTAAGACATATCGTGCCACCGGCCATATGTAACAGAGCTTGTACCTAGCTGCTACTGCCTAGCATATCAGCCAAGTTGGATAAAGAGAACCTGAGAAAGAGCCACAGTGTGCTTCCAGCCCTGTGAATTTATAGAATCCCTAACTCTTACTGCCTTGCATATCAGTTAGTGCTATTAAAAGTTTGGTGAACTATTTAACACACCATAGTTTCGGTTAGGCTTGTGTAAGATAGAATCCACACTACAAGGTGTCTGCCATCGCGACACAAAAGCCAACCACACTGCTGTTGATTTATAAACTTAAATCTAATCCTTAAATTTCAGTTTCAACAATGGAGAACCCCTGTGTTGAGCAATTTGTTTTTTCCCTAGCACAGAGCCTGACCCCTGGCTATCCTGAATTCATCAGCAAGTTGAACTTCAATGAGTGCATTAAAGAAATAGATTCACTTCTTAATGACAGGTGTGATGCACAAACAGCATCAAAGGGCCCATTGTTGAGATGTATGATCCTAAATTTCCACAGGCAAATCAACCTTGCCTGTCAGAGCAAAGCAGCCATGGAACAGGAGGTAAATTCCCTGAGAGCACAAAATGCTTTTCTCCTCCAGGAGGTCCAGACTGCTAGTAAGAAAACTCTGCACTATTTGGAAGACCTGCACTCAGCAGAGTCAGATCTAATTTCACACAAGGAGGAATTGTTAAAACTTAGAATAGAAGGCGCGGCCTCACATCAGTTTTTGAACCAAAGTGATTCTGGTTATTCCGATTCAAACTCCTCCGATAGTGTACGGTTAACTCCCTCTTCACTCCCAAGATGGGACAGAATCCCATCTGACCCGAAGTCTTTGGGAATTAAGTCACCTTCTGATCCTCCACTGACAGGAAGAGGTAACAGCTTCCTAACTTCCCATCTCACTGACTCTGACACTGACATTGATGACACATGTAGTTTATCCTCAAGAACACATTGTGCCTCATACACTTCTCATCCACTGATGCATGACACATTTTTTCGTGCACAACTCTTGAAAGGGGGGACTTCAACATTCCAAAATGTTTCAGCACCTCCCCCTCAACCAGAGAGACCTGTAGCAGGTGATGCACGCAGCCGGACCCCACAGTGTCCGCGCTTCGAGTTGCTTGAGTTTCTAGCTAAAGATATTGAACAATTTGATCCAGACAACTGTGATAACAACATTGATAATTACTTTAGGGAACTAGATCTCAGCTTAAGCGATGTGCCAAATGCAACAGAAAGAGAGAAGGTTAGACTTGTGTTAAAAACCAGCTCTACAGCTGTTCACAAGTTTATTCAGTCACTTCCTTCCAGCGTCGCATGTAACTACACAGAGCTCTGTCGAGCACTAGTCGAAGAATTCTCTTCTACTCCTGATGTGATAACAGCCATTGTTACAGCCTCCCAAATTAAACACTCACGTCGTGAAAATCCCAAGGATTATTTCAAACGCTTGAGGCATGTTTATTTTCAGGGAAAGAACACACCAGGACTAGAAGAAGATCCCACCTTCAAGACTATTTTCTTACGTAACTTACATCCATGTATACGCACACACGTTGTACTGATGACACAGGAAGGAAAACCTTCAATGCAGCAGATCAGGAAGATGTCACAGGTGGCTTGGGAAACTGTTGTCTCTGTCAAGGCAGCAGTTGGTGCAACCGAGCCTGTCAGAACAAACATCAAGGTGTCAAATTTGTCTGCAGCCTCAAAGCGCCCCCCTCACAACAAAAGAAGGGGGGGTGACAGCAAGCAGCGTGGGGACACAGAGTGCAGGCGCTCTGTTCACCACCTTCCCAGAGATCGGCATTCCCACAGTAGAAGCTGCAGGAAGCCGTACTCTGACATTCTGGCCCAGACATATTACAACCACTCAGAAGATGACGACAGCATCTCTGAGTACAGCTCAAAATATGGTTATGACCGAGCACACAGTGACAGCGCCTCTGAAGTCAACTTAGAGTCTGGCTCCGCAGAGCGTTACAGCCCCGAGCCACGACACAGGCGATCCAGAGCTCGACCCTCACGCTCATAACCAACACAGTTAAACACTGTACTGACAGTCAGTAGTAAGTTTAATGCAGTTAAAATAGGAAAACTGTTTTGTTAGCAACAGCAGCAAACTCAAAACCTTAATTCTGATTAAAACTTACATACCACTGCCAACTTTGTAAATATGTTTGGATCGACTACTTTCATTCCTCAATAAATGTAGTCCATACCACACAGGTTATTACATTAGCATATGATTACAGAAACAATGATACAGTCATTTGAATTTTGAGATTTTGAAAATTATGACATCCTTCCGCAGGAAAATTGTTAAATCTAACAGATACGACTGAGTACTACATTGAGTAAGACCCAATGAGTGAACAAAACTCTTGGACATTTCAAAAATGACCTTATCATTGTACGCGTCTCTCTCTACATCTTATCTTACAATTTACAAATGTCACATTTTCTGTTTTCTCCTTAAACCTAGTGAAGAGCACAGGTTATTCATTTTGTACTGTTACTGTAACTCTGAATGATTTGTCTAATTTGAATCTTGCTTAGCTAACTAGATAGTGTATACAAATGCCCAGATGTTACAGTCCAAATGAACTGACAATTGACTTTTCCAGCTTTGCACTAAACATGTTCAAGTACGCCCTCAGGAACACACGTCAGGTGCGATCCTGACGCCGCAAGGGGGATGTTGGGACATGGTTTTTGTGCAAAAAGGCAGGCCTCTCTTTCAGGCCTGTATTGGAAGTCAAAACCTGAGAGCACATGGCCTTTGTCTTGAGAAAGCCACAAGCCGCATGGGCTGGAGAATACTCAATCTCCCAGAGTGCAATGTGTTCTCTTTGTACTGAGAAGGTCAAATAACTCCGTCTCCCAGGAGGCAACATGTCCCCTTTGTTTCAGCATCTTCGCACATAGGTGCGAATATCTACCAGGGTCAACTCCAATTGGTCAGTCTGGTCCCATGACCAAGGGGCAACCGGGTCTATAAAAGATCAAGGCTCCCCCAGAGTCACTCTCTTTCTCCAACCCCTCGGAGGGCCGAAGGCTGCTCCAGCAGCGCTCTTCTCCACCGACCACCACTGAGGACAGCAGGCCGCTGGCCTTTCCTCCTGCATCGGCGAGTGGAGGAACCGGATTCCTCCAGCTCAAATATTCTCTTTCCAACAACTGGAGGTCAAAGGTCGAGCTTCCAGCTCATCTTCTCAAGAAAACCTCCACGCATCTCAAGCTTCTTCTAAACTCCTTGCAGCGACTCGGTGTCCTGCAGGTAAGAACTACGGCTTCAATAAGCAACTGAACTGCACAGCTCAACAGAACCGCGGAAGCAGAGACCACACGAACCAGAGACTCCAAAAGCCTGAACTGCTAACCGAACTGCACAGCAACTTTCTCCCTGTCCTTGGACTGGTAACATAATCTGGGCTTAATAATTTTACTAGGCTAAGCAAGACTGTTTATTTGATTCTGTGTGGAGTTTATAAGTTTGATATATGTGGTGATATTGTGTTACAAGTTAAATCAAGGTTAATGTAAGTCGGGCTCAACACAGACCCTGCCATTTTCTGATTAGCATTCTCACAGACCCCGCATATCTCTTCACCTACTTAGCTACGTCCCCCGACCAGAAGGAGGGGGGGGGGGCCTGCTAGCTTAGAGATCTTAAAAGATCACAGGAAGGTGTGACTCTCTTTGTTAGCCACCAGCGAGACCCTCACACACACACACACACACACACCCACCCACACACACACACATCTTTATTAGTTAGTATATTGTTTAGTAATTGGTGTTTTATACTTATTATGTTTATAATAAATGCTTTCTTTTAACCTTGTCCTGTCATTAATGTTGCATAAGTGAAGTTTGCCAACCTCTACACTGTCAAGAACTCTATAAACCTTAACTGTTCATTATATAGTCTTTAATAGTAAATATTAAGATTTCTAATTGAACTAGATCTAAATGAGACTGATCTTAATCAATAAATTGGCTATCTTTTCCCTTCTATGAAGGGTGGTGCCCCGCGAGAACTTAGTCAAACTAAAGATATTATTTAATATTAATATTTTAAATATTAATGTTTTATTTTTCTATTTTTGATAACCAAATTTATTGAACGCCTAAAGGCCCACTAGCTTATGGTATCATTCCTAACCATTATTGCACAACACATTGGTGCATGTGACCATAAACTTTGATTTGATTTGATGATTTTGATCTGTGCAGTGGGAAGAGAAAGAGTTTCCTCTGCAGAGGATTAAAAATGTACAAGTCTGCTCACGCTGCTAAACGACAGGACGACCCGGTGTCATCTCTCCAATAAGGTTAATAATTCACAGGGCAATTAGGCTGCGTGTGAAATGGGAAAACGTTTTTGATGATGATGTGAAGAACTCGCCCACCCCCCACACCCGCTCATGACCTTGATCACCAGCTCCAGAGATTGACAATGTGACAGCGACACTACCAGGCCTCTCGTTAGACTCATTACAGAACATATGGTTTCCATCACAGCTCCAGGACTCAGACTCCTCCCCCAAAAACAAACAAGGTTCACACGTCTCCTCCGCACATTTCACACAAGATAAACAACTTTCTGTAAATACGTAATACCGATTTTCATTGAGTTTTGTCTCACGGTGTCACATGCCACATTCCCTCTGTTGTGTTTGTTTTATTAAAGGGAAATTAGAAAAGCTGAATTCCTGGATGGACAGACAACCCGGACACTGGCTCTTGTACAACAGAGACCAGAGGAATAATTAGTCCTCTAATCTGAGTATTCCACACAGAGCTATGGATGAAACTGAATATCTTTTCACAGAAGAATCACATCACCCTTCATCTTCTTCATTCTTCATCTTCTTAGGGATTTAACGATCTGCCCGGCTGAGGGTCTGGTAGAAGATGGACAGCCCACCTGATTCTGAGCCTCTGGTTACGGCCACTGCTCCAAACTTGGCCAGAGGTGTGAAACACAATCCCACTTTACTCTCATGGGCTTTAATCTATTTTCACATTAACCCTTTGCTCTGTTTTTTGACCTGCAAGGTTCAGAACATACCGCCGCGGTGTCAACAGACAGATTCATGTGTCGGCCGGCATCAGCCAAGCGGAGCCGGGCGATATTGTGCTGTTTGCCGACGTGATGTGGCTGCACGCCGTGACTCCTGTGGCCCCGGGTGACGGCACGGCCGGGGCAGCCGGGCCCCTAGCAGGGTAATAAATCACTTGGATGACAGCAGGCATGGAAGCCTTTACATTATGACACACACACACACATACACACAAACAGGACACAGCAACCAGTTATACACTACATTACACAAACACATTCCACCTTGCACCACTCTTACACCTGATGTGCAGCTGGATACACACAGGTGAGTTTATCATCATTATAATGAGTAACGCCTCATCACTAGGGTTGCAAAGGGGCGGATAGTTTCCGGTAAATTTCCGGAAACTTTCCGGAAACTTTCCATGGGAAGTTTAGCTCGGGAATTTTGGGAATTTAAAAAAAAAAAAAAAACTACCCAAATTAAACACTGAGCAATAAAAACATCATTCAAAACTCTATTTTAAAGATGTATGGAATGCAGCACACGCTGCACGTTGAGTTTCAACCCTCCACAGTGCATTCTTCCATCACATGCACAGATAATTCCCAGCATCCTTCACTCTACAGCAGGGCTATTGAGGCCTGCTGTAGTGTGCAGGACTAGTCAGGTAAGTTTCCATGATATTACTGGGAAAATATATTAGCATGCTGATTGAGGATTGTTCATCTGTTCATCTAGCCTATTTCCATTCATTTGTCCATCAATTTTAAAATATGTTTACAGATGATTCCAATTGGTTGGCTAACCATTTATATCTCTGGCATTGCATTAGTGTTTTTTTACAAACTTTGTTATTTCACCTCATCCAATGTAGAAGGAAAGGTTGTGTACATTTGCAAATACTGTGCAAAGACCTATGTTAAGAATGACACAACGATGCAGAAGCATATAGTCAAGTGCCCAAAGTTTCCTCAGGGCTCAAATCAGCCTATGACAAAACAAAATGTTTATATTTATGTCTGTATATTAATTCCCGTATATTCCCGTTTATTCCCGTTAATTCCCGTATATTCCCGTTAATTCCCATGGAAAGTTTCCAACTTTGAATATTCCCGGAATTTTGCAACCCTACTCATCACCATCATTCATTTTTTTCCCCGGTATAAGATATGTTTTTTATCTCATATGTCAATTAAAAGGCAGCAGCTTGGGAGCTCATAAGAATTTCATCCAGCTGACGTCCCTGAAGGTGTAATATATGTTTGGTGTCGTGACGGATCTCCCACACAAAACAAATCAATAAGCCTTAGCATCGGATTTGCAAAGATACCCCCATCTAATCAAAACTATCAATCCTGCACGTCTCGCCTGCTCTGCAGTCATTACCAGCCCGCGGAGCCCGGGGCTATTAGCGCCGGAGCTACCTAGTGAGCTGAGTGTCTCCAGCATTAGTGTGGTGGTCAAACCCCCCCCCCCCCGAGCACGGGAATGAATGAGTGACGGAGCGGTGGAGCCGGCAAAAGCACGATCCCAGTAATGGTCCCTGGTAAATGGCCCCAGCTCCGAGCTCTGGAAGGGGCTGACTGGCCTGCTCTGTGATCCAGAGCCGGGCCCATTTCATGGTGTCTGCCTGGGACCTGCCGGCACTCACTCACCGAGATGGAGCCTGGATCTCAACCCGGGGTTTAACTGAGGGGCCGGGACGATCATCTCAGACCCGAAGGGAGACGTCTGTACTCATTACACTACGGGACGACTGATGCAGCTTTGCAAAGAGGGAACCTGACTTCAGTTAGGCTTCAACACTTTGACCCATCGTCTGCTCACATGCATCAGATCTCTCATCCTGTGTTGGGGAACGTGGAGACAATCCCAGCTGCCAACAACCATTCATACTCACATTCACGCCTACGGATAATTGAATCTCCAATCAACCTCATCCCAAGTCTTTGGCCTGTGGGAGGAAGGTGGAGCACCGACAGAAAACGCATGCATATCATACAACTCCACACAGGAAGCCGTGGTTAACCTGGTGAGAAGCTTATCATCGCACCATGAATCTGACTAAACGTGGATCACAGACATAAGTTATATCAGCTTGTCACTAACCAGACAATTCTGCATTTATAAGAAGGATTCATTGATTGTTGTTAATAATAATTAAAGTACGTCTTTATTCTCAATCTGTTTATTCTCTTATTGTTATGTATTCATCTTGAAGACTGTGTGATATGCCAAATTAAATTAATGACCAAAGCCCGACGTCTCAATATTTGTTTATTTTGTCTGGCACCTTATGAATTGATTTCATCTGCCAGACGTATAAATGGAGAAAAGAAGAGAAACACACGATGAGAAGCTCTAATCATCAAGTGGCTTAAAAAAACATCTGACAAACCCAGTCGCTGATCAATAACTTTATTCATCCTGTTAAAACGTTCAACTATTTCAGTTCAATTCCCAACAAAGAAAGGTTTTTATTCAAGTGAATAGAATAAACACATTCTGTGGAAAATGGACGACTCTCATTCCAGTGGATTCGCTTCCAAGGAAACAGTTTTGTGCAGCAAGACTTGTTTTTCCATTCCTCCAAATCCCACTGGAAAATACGAGAAAATAATGGGTGTAAATCAAGCGACGTCTTATTGTCGCCCGAGGCGGCGCCCGTGATCCGAACAAACTCGTGACACTAACCCCGGCTGACAAGTGCAGAAAGCTGAGCAAGCCTCCCTCTGCCGCCGCTGGCCAATAGGAGGAGTCAGCCGCGGGAGGGAGAGGTCACACGTCAGTGGCAGTCAACTCCATCACGTTAGCAAACGCCGTCGCACATGGAAGTTTGTTCTCTAGACAATAGAGTCACGAGAGGAGGAGATCACCAGCAGCTCCCTGGCATCCGGGGGGAAAAAGCCTCATCATCCTCACGTGTCATTAAACATTAAATCAAATCAAGCCAATTAGCAATTAGTACACACTCATGATATGAGTTCTCTAAATGGAACACAAAAGATGAAGTTTAGCTCCAACTTTTCTCTTTCTTCTAGATCCTCGTGGGTTTAGCAGCTAAAATAAATGTCCTCATGTTCCGACCTGGTCTCTAGTAACATGTGACTCTACTGTTTGTGGTTTGTTGTTCTTCAGACCTTTCGTCAGCCAATAACAATAAAGATAATTCAAGATGGACGAGGATTATGTTTTCTAATGTTAATTATGCAGTTTTGATTCATCGATTAACTTTATTGAAACTATAAGTAAACCTTCTTCTTAGAGTCTCTTGTGTTGAATTCACAATTAACAGCTGAAATTGCTCAAGTAGCAAGTTTAAATATCACATTTTTAAATAGAGGGTATAGATTATTTATTCAATTCTATTTAAATGCCTATTTATCTCGGTATACAATGGATATTTTAGATTATAATAACATTTTTACAAGAAAACAAAAACAAACAAGGATGTGCGGTGTGGTCACTGAACCGCCCAGGCTGGAACCCGCTGAACAAACTGACTGAATAAGCACTTCCCCAGTTTCTCAACATGAGGGACATTAAACATCAGTGGCTGGAAACAACCTTGACTTGTGCCCAACCTGAGGAGACGACCCTGTAAAACCTCCCGGTGACAAGAGGCACTGTGAGTCAGTCCATCAGCGCAGGAGGCAAACCACTCACGAGGGACTGAAAAGGCCAAACTGTGAACCCTGTAAATGACAAACACTAATGTAGGGGAAATGAATGCAGCAGGAAGCAATATGTTATTGTACAACAAAGTCCATAAATCTATCACAAAGGTCAGAAGGGCTCTGGGCTGACATTAATCACACTGAGATAAAAAAGAATCAAGAAACATACAAGCAATAGAAGGACGCTGTCCGTGTCTCCTGAGGGAATCGCACAGAAAGATCTATTTTCACAGGGATGAATCTTCCTCAGGTGGTGAATCCAGGTGTTATTCATCCCGTGTCTGATTCAGAGGTTTGAGGCCAATTGTTGTTGGATCCCTCGAAATGAGATTTAACTTTTTTGTGTGTCTCTCATAATCCGACCTGGGATTAGATAATGTATAATCTAATCTGTGATTTATAACATTATCTAGTAACTTACATTATTCTAGTTCATCAAGGGTTTTGTTAAGATGCTTATTGGGTGTAAAGATTTAAATTACAAGGGTCTGTGTTTCCCTGCAGCAAGGAGGTTATATTTTCACCCCCTTGTTTGTAGGTTTGTTTGTTAGCATGAATAAGCAAAAACATCTAAATTTTTTTCCAGGAAGTTTGGTAGAAGGATGCAATGTAGGTACAGGAGGAATATATTCATTTTTGGTGCAAATCTGCATGAGCGGGAATGTTTTGCACTTTCTTGAAAATTACAAAATAGAGGATTTTTCTACATTTTCACCATTTCCCAGTTAAAAAATGATGGATCTTGATGGAAAATAAGAAATTTGGAACATTTAAGAGAGTGATATATGAGTTTGTGAAATCTGGTGCAGCTTGAGTCGACTTAGAGGGACTGTTGGGCCTTGGTAGATTCCCTAGTCTCCCAAAATTGTAAAAACAAACAGGAGGTAACGTCATACTACGTGACTCAGGATGTTAAACTTTCAGCATTCTGTGCATCGCTCTGATTGACCAACCCTTCATTTGCCTCCCGACTCAAACAGAAGCTGCTCGTCCCCTCATTGTGAAACTGTTAATAAACTGTTATCAAAGCTCTCATTGAACCCCCCCGAGCTCGTGTGTTTATCTCCGGTGCAGATTCGTGAGTGGCTGCCGGCTCAGACTGGCTCTTAAAGAAAAGAGACGTGTAAAAAACCAAAGACAATTACAGCAGCAGCAGCAGCAGCAGCAGCGTTGCAGGATGGGAATGAGGAATGAGCAGCAGCTGAGATTGAACTGAGAATTGGGAGGAACAAACCAAATAAAAATAGAAACGTGACAAAAGAGACAATTCGGCTTCACTCCAACAAGACAGACACAGAATTACATTTCCTCCCCTTCATCCCCTCGTGCTTCGAGTTTCAGTTTTCCTTCCTCATCCTCCTGAAAACCTCATGATATGAATTATCACCGTGGATTTGCAGGAGGAGAGAAGATGGCTGAGTAAGGGGCACAGGGGACATCGTGCTCAGGTAAAGGCCGAGCTCTCCTGTTAGAAATGCTATCCATAATTTACCAACCAAACAAACGATGCACCTCCCTCCCATTGTTCCTGTGTCCTTATCTCCCCCCCACCCCGGCTGAAGTGATGGAGCTGGAACACAAAGCCGGCAGAGACAGAGGCCGAAGCAGCGGAGATAACAATGATCTCCACCGATCCATACAGGACCTTTGGTTTTTGGAATCCACAGCCAGATGCCTCCTCCTGCAATTACTTATAATTAGATTAGTCATTACAGATTGTGGGAGAAGGGCAGTTTGAACGTACTCACAAACTTATAATAATATAAATCACAACATATGAGATATTTGAGTGAAGCTGAGCAGCCTGTGAATGAATGAAGCCTCAAGCTGTGACTGGGTTCTGTACACATGATGATGCACCTACAGGGCTTCACATGTTTTTGACATAGAAATGCATTCGTCAAAAGACCCCCGATCCATCCTGCGTTCCATTTAGCTCGGAGCAAATCTATTTCCCAGCATGCATTTGGGATAATTACACGTGAGGTGGTAATAATCTTTCCACGCCGCTTGTTTCTTTTGCAAATCCAAAGCCGGTGTGATGTGTGGGTTCTTTATTCCTGCTTTTTAATACTCTTATCAACTTAATGGTGTGGAGAGAACACCTGTTTGCCTGTCACATCTCTTTACATTATGGATGCATGAATACGTTTCTGAATGATATGATTAAAAAAAACCCAGAGGCTATGACAGCTGAATTACAATTAGCTCAGTTTGTGGAGGTTTACAGAACCAGCACAATGATAACAGAGCAGAATCTTACACACACACACACAGACGTGACCTTTAAAGAATGTTTTCTATTCATCTTCATTACTCAAGCGCCTCCTTTACAATCCAGCTCAGCGGACTAGTGGTCGGAGCAGAGTATATAACTGGAATGCTCCGACCCTGCGTCTGTAGCAGTTATTTGTAATACCGCGGCTAAATAAGATAAATAATTTAGCATCCATGCATTGGGCAGTATAATAAAGCTGATGTCTTTATACAGCCGGGATCTGGCTGGCTGTGCAGTTTGTAAGTGAGATGGATGAGGCGGAGGCCTGAACTGCTGAGGGGTGAAGTGAATTAGGCTCACGTTATAGAGGGCTCACATTCTACCATTACAATCAAAATGGAGGATGGTGGGAGCCCACAGCACAGGCTCCGCTTAATGAACGGGATTAAAACTGAATTACGGTAAGAGCAATTAAAATCGTAGATAAGAACGTCAGGGGTTATCTGCGGCCCGAACCCGATGTGCACGTGTGTGTCTGCACATGTGAGTAAAATCCTGAGTAATCGGGTGTGAAACACAGAAACGACTAATTATGCAATGTGCTTACTGCACATATTTGAAGATTCGACGTTCGACCTTGAAGAAAATGAAAAAGGACAAAACCTGCAAACATGGGAATTAAATTTCCCTCCGTGTTTAAAATACCATTGTTTCTCCGAGACTGTTTAATTATCTCCAACATAGTCATTTAGATTCAAATCTATTAAAAGGCTCTGCTCTTACTTCCTTTTCCTGTCCGAGTATTTATTTCATCTCAGAAACACCCCGTATTAAAAAATGTCCCCGAAATGAAATTGCAAATTCACTGTGATTATCCAACACAAAGGGATTACATTATAGGAGACAAAGGATTGGAGAGAGAAAATCCTCTGACAGGCTTTCACCTTGGCTTTGAAATGTCAGGATGTCAAGGCTTTCCACTTGGCGCGACTCGCAGGAGCCTCATTTGATACCCAATAAATGTATGACAACATTTCGGCGGAGCAGCAGTCGGGCAAAGGCCTGGGTCCCATTTTTAAAACATCTCCTGACCTTTCCACGGCAGCGGTAATTGCTAATGCCAGACAAGGAGAGAATGTAAGTCTCTCATGAGCCGCAGCATTGAGAATGAGCCGGTGACGTGGCAGGTGGGAGAGAGAGAGAGAGAGAGAGAGAGAGAGCTTACAGGCGGTGGCCTCACTTTCAAGTGGGGGAATAAAAAGAGAATCTACCTGCAACCTTAACGCCCGACACTGCACAGATAATGAAAATAAAGTCCGTTTGGAAAGGACACAATACTCACAGGGATCTATGTTTCATTTTCTGTTCCTTACTCTCAATGTCAAGGGGCTAAAAGTTGACGGCGGTTTGACAACAAATGGGTTTTTCTCGTTTCTTTTCTCCGCCGCGGTCGACCCGGTGCGGCAGAGACGGATCAGAGATGGAGTTAGAGACACGTGAAGATGACAGGAGGAAGAAGAATCCACTCGAACAGGAAATCATCACTGGGAATACAAATAAATATCCTTTCATATTCAGTTATTAGGTCTCAGGCTTCCTGCAGCAGCTACGATACAGATTCTAGTTCCTCTCTAAATACTCTAAAAGTCTAGTTTGTTTTGGACTCGTCAGATCACAGGTTCAGTCTCTTCTATGTGTCAAAGGGCAGTAATGGAGGATAATGGCATCGCTGGTGAACATCTAAAATCCACCAGATGTGGTCAGCGCCGGCGAAATGAGAGATAAACAGAAACAGGTGTAAATCTAACAAACGGCGCCATGTGCTCGCTGAGAGAATAATGGCTTTTTCCCGTCGTGTGCTCCCGCCCACCAGTGGTGATTCCTCAGCCCTCGGGCCAACAGAGACCGGGGCATTAATCCCATCACCTGCGTCCATTGTTGATCACAATAATCACAACCAGAGGAGTCGCTGGATGGAAGGAAATATATGTGTTTATGGGGCCTGGAGCCGGAGTGAGGCAGGTGTTCGGTTCCCGTGCCAACGAGGACGCCAGCGCTCGCTCGCTGCCCGTTCCCATCACAGCCGTCGGCCAAAGAGACAGCTTGCGAGGCGCTGGCCCCTGATCCCAGCACATTAGTTTAATGCCTAGATCTGTGGAAGTGTTCCTGACTCCGTCTCCAGCCTGGCACAGCGGCCTGCCACACACACACACACACACACACACACAGCCTCATCATTAAACTGCAGCTTAGAAATGCAAAGTAGCATCCTCAGAAAGCTGCTTGCTTCTACTTTCTCTAGTTTCTAACACTGGCATCACCTTTTTTTATTATTATTTGTCCCCATCACGTGCGACGAGATGCACCAGCAGGATTGATTCATTAGGATCTTTCCATGAGCTCCAGCATGTGCTCGTGATTATACAGTTATTTACGCAGAGTAAATAGAATCCACGCAAGTTGATCATTGGGTAAATACAGAGCAGGTTGTGAGATGACCAATTGCACCTTAAATATAAGCCCTTCCATCTTAGAGGGAGACCGGGGGGGGGGGCAGCCAGCCACCCATCTGTCTATGTGTCAGCACCTTGTGCGTCGCTGCTGAGGAGACACAGTCTGTTCCAAGATAACCTGCCAGCGAAAGGGAGCAAATAAACATCTGCAAGGATATTTATACAGTGAATCCAAGCCTCCACCCTAATGAGCGCGAGGCACACCGAGGCTGAGGATCCGGATTTGATTCTGCGCCAGCGGTAAAGCGCTTCGTCTGCCGATGTGTTCTCGTCTGTCTTTCTCTGGGCTTCACCTGGACTCTGAGACATGTTGACAGCTGCAGACGCCCCTGGAGTGGAGATCTGGGAGCCAACATATGGGCTGTCAGGAGAATGGAAGACATGAACTCTTGTTGAAGATTTCTCCAGTTTTCCAACAGTTGGTGGGGTTGGAGATTGTCTGTCTGACAACAAGATGCAACAAAAAAAAAAAAGACTAAATCATCGAGGTGTATTTTAATGAGTGGGATGCAAATACGACTAATACAAGAAGAATGGAAGTGAAAAATTTGCATTTTCTGAGAAATTTGATGGAAATGCCTCAAACGAAAAAACTATTTCACCAAAGAAATGTCTAAATCCTGGCAGGAAAATATCTCTGCACTTTGAGAATTAACATATTTTAAGTATTTAGTAACAATCAGCAAACTTCCATCGCACTGAATATTCAATGCATCTATAAATGCTTTCAGACATGCACTGTTAAACAGTTTATTGTATTATCTTCATCTTCCGGACCATTTCACTTTTCTTTGCCCTGATCACGTGAGACTGAAACTAATGAGCATTTTCACTCGACTACACTTTGTCCAATATTGACTAAAAAATACTTATTTTCCTTCCATTAGAACATTAACTAATTAACTATCGATGGAAACTCTCTATAAACATTTTGTTTGAAAATTAAACAGCCATGGAACTGAATTCTAACATTGTGAAACCAAACCAAGGACTTTTTTATTATTTTGAAAAACAAGCGCTAAAGATTTTACACACACACACACACCTGTCGCTAAAGCATTGTCAACACTGGCCTCCATCACCGCCCCCTCCCCACGATGTGACAAAAACACAGGGGGTGTGTTTGAACAGTTCACAAATTAGAGGCGGCACATGTTTGCACAGTTTAACCTTGTGTGGGTGAGGACTGATTGAGGAACAGGGTAACACAGTGGTGTGTGTGTCTGTGTGTGTGTGTGTGTGTGTGTGTGTGTGTGTGTGTGCACGGTGGAGAAATGGCCACACACGTCTACATGTTGTGTTTCCCTTCAGCTCTTCCACAGACGTCTTCAGTAGCTTCAGCTCCTTTGCTCCCTGAAGACGGTTCAGTCCTTGTGATCCTTCACTGTTTTCACTTTATTCTCAGGTGTAGAGAAGGTATTGAAGAACATAAAGTGGGTGAGAACTAGCGTTGCAAAGGGGCGGAAAGTTTCCATGGGAAGTTAAGCTCGGGAATTTGGGGAATTTTGAAAAAAAAAAAAAACGCAAATTAAACGCTGAGAGATAAAAACATCATTCAAAACTCTATTTTAAAGATGTATGGAATGCAGCACACGCTGCACGTTGAGTTTCAACCCTCCACTGTGCATTCTTCCATCACATGCACAGATAACTCCCAGCATCCTTCACTCTACAGCAGGGCTATTGAGGCCTGCTGTAGTGTGCAGGACTAGTCAGGTTTCGATGATATTACTTGGGAAAATATATTAGCATGCTGATTGAGGATTGTTCATCTGTTCATCTAGCCTATTTCCATTCATTTATCCATCAATTGTAAAATATGAGCACAGATGATTCCAATTGTTTGGCTAACTATTTATATCTCTGGCATTGCATTAGTGTTTTTTTACAAACTTTTTTCTCATCTTATTCTACAGAACAATGCCACGTGCACTATCTCATGTGTGGAGGCATTTCACCCCATCCAATGTAGAAGGAAAGGCTGTGTACATTTGCAAATACTGTGCAAAGACCTATGTTAAGAATGACACAACGATGCAGAAGCATATAGTCAAGTTTCCTCAGGGCTCAAATCAGCCTATGACAAAACAAAATGTTTATATTTATGTCTGTATATGACAAGGTAAATACAGTTAGTATAAATTACCCACAACATTTCCAGTTTATTCCCGTTAATTCCCGTTATTTCCCATGGAAAGTTTCCAACTTTGAATGTTCCCGGAATTTTGCAACCCTAGTGAGAACTGAACTTGAGCCACTTCACATTGCTTCAGTCAGAACTCTGCAGGTTTAAATGGCTGCCTGTGGTTTTGAGTGAGACCTCTTGAAACACTAACCCATCACTTCCTCGTGTTTTACAGCTGTTAAGTCGGTGTAACATGAAAAGTTGATGCAGATTTGAAACCTTCTTCCTGCAGTTTATTTTCGGCAGCGTTATGTATGTGGTGCAATGACAGACACCACACAACAACAAAAAAGGGAAAAACACACATTGCACCATCTGTTGTTGTGTCAGTTAACACACTTTCCTGGGGAACATCCATATGTAATACTTTATATCTTCTATTCATTGTACAGCTTAAGGCAGCCAGTAAAACGTTTGAATTGCTACCTTACATCTCAAGTTCTGTCTCTAACCGACACTCGTAACGTTCTGTGGACGGAAACCATTTTATATTTCTGCGTTAACGGTTAATCTAAAAAACGCCTTTTCCTCAGATCCGTCACCGCACTCCTGCTGGAGGTTAGAAACAGAAGTTGACGTGGTTTTCAGTTTCAGTTTCATTCTGACAAGGACGAGGACAAACGGCTTCACGCACCACCTGCCAATAATGTTAACAAGGACCCACGGCCCCTCACTGACGCAGCCTGTTCCAGCACCGGGGGGGGCGCTGGCAGTAATGGCCGTATCTTTCCCACATGGTGTCCGGCTCTCAGGAATCCCCCCCGCAGCTCCCGGTGCAGCGCGGCCTCCAAACAGCCGCAGGAAACAACACACACATGTCGCACACACACGCCACGGCAACTCTGCAGAAAACTAACCCGAACCTCCTCCGGGCCGGAATCACATCGCACACCAACTGATGCTGCGTTATGGCTTTTATATTTATATTCATATCTCTAAAACTATGTGGAGTTTACCTCACTGTAAATTGCACACTGCCCCCCCCCCTTCTCTTCTCTTCTTTACTCTTCTCATCTCATCTCATTATTATTTACCAACCCACTGTCCATCCCTTTACTGGCTATACTAGCCCCATGCACATCTGTCTATTGATCTATCTATCTATCTATCTATCTATCTATCTATCTATCTATCTATCTATCTATCTATCTATCTATCTATCTATCTATCTATCTATCTATCTATCTATCTATCTATCTATCTATCTATCTATCTATCTATCTATCTATCTATCTATCTATCTATCTATCTATCTATCTATCTATCTATCTATCTATCTATCTATCTATCTATCTATCTATCTATCTATCTATCTATCTATCTATCTATCTATCTATCTATCTATCTATCTATCTATCTATCTATCTATCTATCTATCTATCTATCTATCTATCTATCTTTCTATCTATCTATCTATCTATCCATCCATCCATCCCTCTATCTATCTGTCTGTCCGTCCGTCCATCTATCTATCTATCTATCTATCTATCTATCTATCTATCTATCTATCTATCTATCTATCTATCTATCTATCTATCTATCTATCTATCTATCTATCTATCTATCTATCTATCTATCTATCTATCTATCTATCTATCTATCTATCTATCTATCTATCTATCTATCTATCTATCTATCTATCTATCTATCTATCTATCTATCTGTCTGTCTGTCTGTCTGTCTGTCTGTCTGTCTGTCTGTCTGTCTGTCTGTCTGTCTGTCTGTCTGTCTGTCTGTCTGTCTATCTATCTATATATCTATCTATCTATCTATCTATCCATCCATCCATCTCTCTATCTATCTATCTATCTATCTATATGTCTGTCTGTCTGTCCGTCCGTCTATCTATCTATCTATCTATCTATCTATCTATCTATCTATCTATCTATCTATCTATCTATCTATCTATCTATCTATCTATCTATCTATCTATCTATCTATCTATCTATCTATCTATCTATCTATCTATCTATCTATCTATCTATCTATCTATCTATCTATCTATATATCTATCTATCTCTCTCTCTCTCTCTGTCTGTCTGTCTGTCTGTCTGTCTGTCTGTCTGTCTGTCTGTCTGTCTGTCTGTCTGTCTGTCTGTCTGTCTGTCTGTCTATCTATCTATCTATCTATCTATCTATCTATCTATCTATCTATCTATCTATCCATCCATCCCTCTGTCTGTCTGTCTGTCTGTCCGTCCGTCCGTCCATCCATCTATCTATCTATCTATCTATCTATCTATCTATCTATCTATCTATCTATCTATCTATCTATCTATCTATCTATCTATCTATCTATCTATCTATCTATCTATCTATCTATCTATCTATCTATCTATCTATCTATCTATCTATCTATCTATCTATCTATCTATCTATCTATCTATCTATCTATCTATCTATCTATCTATCTACCTACCTACCTACCTACCTACCTACCTATCTATCTATCTATCTATCTATCTATCTATCTATCTATCTATCTATCTATCTATCTATCTATCTATCTATCTATCTATCTATCTATCTATCTATCTATCTATCTATCTATCTATCTATCTATCTATTCACAGACTAAAACTGATAAATAGAGACACAAGAAACTCCCGAGCTCATCAGCGTTGTTGTGGCTCCTTCACACTTCGTCCTGATTCTGATTCTCCACGCTCGGAGCCGGTGGGGGGGGTAGAGGCGGGGGAACAAACCGTGCAACATGCTTGAACAGAGCATTTCCTGAGCCACAACAACCGGCTTGTTGTGTATTAGTATTATCATTTCACGGTGCTCAGGGCAATTTGAACGCAGACACTCTCTCTCTCCCCCCCGACCGTCGCGACGTGCATAATAAAGAGGTGGAAGAATGGTTTGTTAGGCTGTGGTGGAAGTTGCCTGGGACCCAACATTTAATTCTCAAAACAAAGTGACTATCAAAGCATTCTGTGGACATGGATCCCCCCCCCCCTCACATGAGAGCTAATCAGTTTTAATGGGGATGTGTGGTGTAATCACAGTGCCAACAGAGTCCCGAGGCTCAGGGCCTATTACACCCTGTAAAATATGAATGACTCTCCAATAAAAAACATTTAAAAGCTAGTCCCATAAGACACGGGAGCCCAAACATCGTCCCGTCCCCCCCCCCGCTGAGCGCCCTGAGACGGCGTGCCGCTCCTGCTCTGCACACTGACCTTGATGGAGAGACTCGTAACTGCTCGGGTGACAGTGAGCAGACTTTAAAGTTTAACAGAAGTTTGGAAATGGTTTATTATGTGAGGGTCTCTCGATGCCAAACTGCTGAGTAGAAATGTCCTTTTCAGAAATTGACCTTTGACTAGAAAGTGGAGAATCTACCAGAGTGAGCAGGAACATGCAGGTAAACCCCAAAAAAGGTTATTCACTCCTTTTCCTATTAGCCTACTGCTGACCTGCAGGTGGAAGCTGATTGAACACATTCCCATTACAGAGCCTGAAGATGTTAGTGGGTTCTTTGACCAGTGGGAAATGTGCTTTATACGTTACTGTGGTGCAGGAGCCAATCATTAGATCTTTCTTTTTGAATTCCTCTATTTCATATAAAACCAGAGGACTGAACAATGGTAAATGGTAAATGGATTTGTATTTATATAGCGCTTTTCTAGTCTGATGAAGACCACTCAAAGCGCTTTACAGTACAGTTTCACATTCACCCATTCATACACACAGTGCATCTACTTGCAGCACTTTGTTATTCTATGGGGGGCCGTTCAGGGTTCAGCATCTTGCCCAAGGACACTTCGGCATGCAGATGGTTCAGACTGGGAATCGAACCGCCGACCTTCAGGTTGGAGGACGACCACTCTATCCCTCAGCCACAGCCGCCCATTCCTGACCGAACAAACAACAGGAGGACGATATCAACTCAAAGCCTAAAGGATGGAGTCTGAAGCAGATGAGCTGTAGAAATCCCCCAACCTGGAAACCTTATAATCCAAAACACAGATATTCTTTTTATCGGTTAACATGTATTAGATATTTAAATCCTAAATGATCCCGACTGGAGGAACCAGCAGATGAGGCAGCAGGTGGTAAAGTGACGCCTCAGACACCTGAACTCCTTCCACCATAAAACAGCTCCAATCTCCTTTTATCATTCAGGACACTAACGTGTGGACAGTTATTGTTCAGACAAGTGTATCTTCCCTGTAATGTGCCATAAAGACATCATAGGGGCACAATCTTCAATATGGCCGTGGTAATAGCCCATAAAATAGATGTACAAGTAAAGGAAGACCTGGTTATGAGACTATTGTCTGAGAAACAATGTTCTTTCACAGAGTCCCTGTGTTGCCGGGTTAGTTTAAGGAATATCTTCACGTCTCGCTTCCATGACGGCAGAAAAAATAAACCAATTTCTTTGTTGTGTTGATCTGGACCTGTGAGGACTGTTCTAATCACATATTATGTTTTCTATTTAATTTTGGACTTCATGTTTCATTAGCTTGTGGTTATGCGGGTTACAGCTAATTGAAAATGTTATTAAACTAATAATGTTTACTTTGTCTTGTGTGGTTTGAACCCGGAGCTGCTAAAGTGCATCTGCTGCCTCTCTCCCTCTCTCCCTCTCTCCCTCTCTCCTTCTCTCCCTCTCGCCCATTCCCAGGAGCTGTTTGCTTATTGTAATTGAAGATGGGAGGGGTGGTGTATTTTTTTCCTTCAGGGCTTTTTCAGTCCTCTAACCCATATTGACACGGTGTCTTCAGGAGATGGACCGAGCGTTAACCTGCAGTGTGGCTCTGGTCCTTGTTACTCTGGACGCAGGGCGGCCAAGTGGCGTCTCTCGTCACCGCCCAAGACGATCACGTGACTTCCTGTCTGAACGTCACATCACTGTCTGAACACGCCAGAGGAGCCGGGTTATCCATGTGTTAAAAACACAGTGTGTGCAGACATGCATGCTTCCAGCGGAGCCTACAGTCACATTGTGACACGTGTGTTGGGGATGAGTTTGTGTTGCTTCATTTGCATGGGTACAATCCTGCTCTGTTTAGGTTTAATGTTACTATAATGTAGTTTTCAGTATAATTCAGTGATCAGAAGATAAGAGCATAAAACAAGTGCAGGTTTCTTCTGTCTGGACGGATCCTGGTCGATTGCAGCTCAGCGCTACATCCCAGAAAATGCGACAAAGAGTTTCCCCATCGGCTGTTGCAACATATATATATGTTCCAAGCCCCTTCAGTATATAAACATAAAACATAAAAAATTAATTCCTCAACTTTGTGTACATTAGCTTCGTCCTCAGGCGTCCACATGAAACGTTTGGGTTTGAAAACGCATCACTTTTTCCACATTTTCGACTGGTTTCCATACTACTGGAGTTTTTGAGCTTCTGGAAGGGGGATGTTTGAAAACGATAATTGAAACAGCTTCACTCTTTCGGTTTCATCAATCGTTAGGAAAACAAACAGCATCGGCTCTGCCTGCAGTGAATACAACACAGATAACAGGTTATAATTGGTGCTAACCTTTGCCTACTTGCAAAAGAGACGAGATATTTGTGGTACATACACGTGCACGTCAAACGAATCGAGTATATGTGAAATATAATTTTCAGGCCTTTCAGTTAGGATTGGAGAATATTAAAGATGCTTGTTTTTGTTTTTAAATGACTCAATTTCACAGGCTGACAAAACAAATTTAATCAAATTTTCTGTCTGTCACAACCAAACCCAACTGTTAACACAATCATAGATTTTAAACAAGATATTTAATCCTGCTGTTTATAATTGTTGATTTGGTTCCACCTGAATGAATCAAAACAAACAAAACACATTATCTCATATTTTTTACTTGGGATCTTTTCAATGTCTGAATCTTCTGAAAAACAAAGACCTTCTTGGTGTTTGCTACATGTGCAATAGTGCAAATATGTAACTGTCCTTTGCTTCAGAAAATTTGATGTTTTTTACATGTCAGGATTCGAATGAAAAGGTTATTGCACAAAATATTAGTTGAGCATTTGTCCCAGTGTCCCATGTTTGTTTGTGCTAAAATCTCCTCATTAAAAAATACTCAACTCGATGTTGAAACTTTTGGTCCATGCCAATTTAATTGGAGAGCGTGAGCTTTATCTGAACAGCGTGACAGGGCGACATCCCAGAACCTTCAAGTGACAAGAATAACAACCGCGGTGACTAACATTTGCTAATTTTAGTAACGGAGAAACATCGGATGTCCTCGCCCTTTGTTAGAATGATTATTCTCTCCATTCCGCTTCCCGGCCCCGACAGCATCGCGTGAGCAGTGACACCGTGATGGTTCGTTCTTCCGAGTTTCAGATACTGAGATAATGATTCAGTTTCTTACCCACAAGTTACTGCCAGAGAAAAACTGACTTTCACCTCGTTCTAATTTCAGCAGTTCACAGGTTTTGGTTTCCAACGTTGGCTCTAAAATCCGTTGCCCAGGCTACTTAACCTCTCGCTGTTCTCACTTTGCTGCTGCTGGAGCCAGGTTCCCGTCAGTCTGCTGGAGCTAGATTTGCATTAATGAGGCCTGCGGTGTGAAGTCGGAGGAGGTGACTTCTGCTCCAATCACCAGCTGCTGCAGAGCAAGTCACAAACTTTTACTGACACAAGCGTTAAGCCACCGAGGAGGACGTGAGCTGCGGAGGACAGGTGAAGGAGAGAGAGTCTTAATGACAGACCATCGTTTTGAAAAAGGATTACAATGAGGGGAAAGGAAGAGAGGTGTGAAGAGCACATTAACAAAAGCACTGTGCTTTCCGATAAAGCACAATGTTGAAGATAACATTTTAAGAATGTTCTGACCTCATTGTTCCATAAATACACATTTAAACACTTCATATTCTTCTAGGGTAGATGTTGAAGATACAAGTTTAAGATTTGGGCTTTGTATTTTTAGCTTTGCAAGTGATTTATCTCTGTGGAAGGCAATGGTTGAATCTGAAACACAATCCTTACACTTAAATACGACTAAACTACAACAGCCAATTGGCTTTCCCACCAGATGCTAGAAGAACAGACTCGCACTTCCCAATGCGATTTGTAAATGCTCAACAACACACGTCAGTCGCTCATGTTAAGTTGAATTTTGAGACTAGTGGCGGCGGGTCCTTCTTGGATTGGTCAATTGGAAAACGACAGCCCTCACGCTGTCTTTGATCTTCAAAGCCCGTTCAATATGATATTCACCACTGCTGTCGACACAGAAACAAAAAGAAAGCCGACATGATTGGTTTTGTTAATAGTTTTGTCAATAATCACAACTAACGCCTGCAGGGATTTCCATGATATGTGTTACAGATATTCATCTTCCCCCAAGATCAGTAGTTTTCTCATAATTCTGCTAATTAACATACAAATAAGCAAACAGATGAAAACATAACCTCCTAGGTGAAGGTAATAATATAAATGTGTGAGATTTCAACGATTGTGTGTAAGAAATGTTCCATCATCCAAACTGTGTGTATGAATTAACCAGTCACTGTTAACACACTTGTACAATCTGTCTCTCACCAGATTAATAATTGTTTTATTGTCACATGTTATCTAAAACCTACAGTGTTGAACCTGATCGATTCTCTATATCCTAACCCTAACCCTATATTCTTCTTATTTCTTCTTATAGAGTCTATAAGAAGAAATAAGAAGTAATTTACCAATATCCACATTTGCACGTTGGGTTCAGCCTGTGTTGAGACCAGGTCGGTCCAGACGTCCTGGGGGGGGGGGGCTCTCTGGGACGTGGATGTTAACAGACTGTGTGTTTTGCTCGTCTTTAATAAAGCAGACCGCTCCCGTCCCGAGTGTCGGCCACCGGGAGCTCAGCCTTAATGCCGAGGGCCCAGTTAGCTTCTCAGCGGTGGTTCTCACCTCAAACAAAAAACCTGCTGCTCTCCCCGGTGCTTCACATGCACAGTGTGAATAAGCCTCGTGCAAACGCTCCACTGCTGCTGTCAAGCTGCTTCACGTTGATGGAAAGGAATAATTGATTTTTGAACAATTTCGAATTGGTTCTGAATCCCCAGGTTTCTTTTTATGTTTTTATGAAATCCTTTTGTCGAGAGCTATCCACACAAATACATGCAGGATCATTATTCCTCACCACAGGCATTTCCTTTCAGAGCCTCTCCCAGTGATCAATCCGCAGCCATTTTTATTATTATGAAGCCATTTCCGACAGTGAGAGTGAGATTGGAGCTGCCTTGACTTGTTGAATGAAACCCTTAATGGATAGCTGTGGGAAACTGCCACGGAGTCTGATTAATTAGACGTCCGCCCTGAGCTCTAAAGCTTCACCTTTCCATCTCATTAGAACAAAAGCTCCTACATCGTGGCTACAATACCTATTATCCTTTCCGAGTGGAGAAGCTGACATTCTCTGCATGCACAATTATGCCTCATGATAGGAGGCGAGCGCTCGGCGGAGCAGCTCTGGACGGAGATGACGTTTTGTTTTCCCTCAACCTCCGTCACCTCTGATTAGTGCTGATCTGATATTCCACCAGCGAGTGCAGCGCTGGAGTGTGAGCACATGTGACAGGCCGGTGGGTCTCACCAGCAGGAGGTGATAATGATGACGGTCACTCCACACAATGCCTGTCTTCTATGCAATATCTACCATGATGAAAGTCATGGCCGGGGCCCATTAGCGTTAGCGTGTGACTAATCAAAAGGCTGTTATGGTAACGCCGTCATGTAAGAGGCTGTTATGTGAAACCAGTGAGCAACACCACACCTGAGTTTGTCTGCAGAACCAATGGGAGCCTTCATTAGAATCAGTGCATCACATACAGAAATGCACATTTAGGAACTTGAACGCATCCCCATTTCTCTCCTGCTTTGCATTTTACTTTTTATTTAACTTTTTTATATCTTGTATATATCTGTTTTGCATTTTACTCTTTATTTAACTTTTATGTCTTGTATATATATTTGTTTTATATACAGTTATTTCTTTCTTATGTGAAGTATTTATTGTGTTTTTATGCTTTATGTTAAATGTATGCACCTTTTTACCAAAGAAAATTCCAGGTAGGTGTAAACCTACTTGGCAATAAATCCTTTCTGATTCTGATTCTGATTCTGATTCTGATTCTGATTCTGATTCTGATTGATGCTGAATCCTGAATCCACAGAGAGATCAGGATCCGGGTCTCGTCTCACGTGCTCTCAGCAAAAGTGGCAATTTCCCTGAGTGCAAAGACAACGTATTATTTTCTCGGTGGGTCACGCGTCTCCAATGACAGGCTCGTACATAAAACGAGCCATAAATCTGACCCACGCAATCACTTCTCTCCCTCTATTCTCTTAAGGATCAAAAGCAAATCGCTTCCTTCCATTCTGTGTCAATGCACATTTAATGCGATGCAGGCAGGCAGGCCGTGGCAGTCAAACCGTACGCTGGCGAGCTGGCAGGACGCCAGACCCGACCAGAAACATCTGTTCGCATTATTAATGAATCAATTATCTGTCACACATGTGCCAGGCCTGCAGGGGCCGAGGGGAGATGTGGAGGAAGGAGGAACCGGCCGAGGGGTTCGGGCATCGCCCTCAGCCGCTGCCAGTCTTCCTGTTTCTCTCTCACACATGAGTCACAGCGTGCACAACCTGTCAGAGCTGCACGTCAGACGCTGCACAGACACAAATAAAAGAAACCTGGAGAGGAAGTTATGGAAAGCACATGACAGCACAGACAGATTTAAAGATTCACTGAATCTGCTCCAAATTCGGCTTCAGAATTAACGCAAACGATATTTTCTACAGCTGCAGCTTGACAAAATATGGGCGCTCTGCTGCCACATCGGTGCTTCATGTCCGCAGGTACCGACATACATGTAATCGTACGTGAACCGTGAGACAGGTAATACTTGGTGTTTACCCTGAACCGTGTGATTCATGGTGGAACTTGTGTTTGGGGATGCTGTCAGCGAGCATTTACATCATTAGAGAAGAGGTGAGGCCACATTCGCTGTGGTTTACATGGAGGCCATTGAATTTTAATGGACTCCAGCATGTTTCATACCCCCCTGGAGAAAGCTGCTTGCCAGAGCAGACAAACTGTACATCAGCGAGCTCTCCAGGGCCCCGGCTGGGGGAGGGCTTCCTTCTTTGAGTCAAACATGATTTCCTTTTTAAAGTGTAGGAGGTAAGAACATGTGTCCCTGTTTACTACGTGAACACTGCTTCCTACTAAAGGGTTGGAGCTTTTTCATGTCATTTCATGAGGCGGGAGGAGAAATATTTTGTGTTTCACGCTGACAGGAGAGTAATCGTCCGCTCGCAGCAGCTGTGGTTCTGGGGCAGCTGTTGAAAAAGTGTCAGAAGTGTGAAATAAACTCTGATGGGAATAAACTCAAATAAACACAGGCTGGATGTTTGTACCCTTAGATTTAAATCAACCCCTTTTAGTATATCCTCTGGATTATATTAAACAAACACATTACGGTGAAAAGGCTTCATACCAAGAATCAATAAAACAAAGATGAGTTTTTCCTTTATTAGATCAGGTTGAGATTAAGATCCATTTTTCAAGAGAACCTTGAGAACAATCAGCGACACAAAAACAGAAGAATTATACAATAAAAATAAGAAAACAGTTAGAAAACATCAGATATTAAAGCTTAAATCTCCAAGTAAAATGTAAGAAAGTACTTTTACTGCAGTTTGAGGGTCAGACCACAGAAAATACCTGAAACGTTTCCTGCATGAAGGATGTCTGAGGTTAAGCAGCTCGTGTGCTGTCGATGCTTTGACTCCTTTGAGACACGAGTGCAGGCGGAGGATTGCAATGTCATCAGGACGTTCGGGGACGGAGCAGTTTGCACATCAGTCGTCTCCCTGGATTCAATCTTTATGATTTTTTGTTCCATTTTCAAACGTTGCTCTTTCACAACTGTCAGAAGCAGTTAACTACAGGAGTGGACGCTCAGGCTGGTTTCAAACTTCTCTGCAAGGACAATTATCTGAAGATTCTTCAATGCCATAGCTCAGTTTGTTTATTATTATGTTTCTTAGCAGCAGTGGCAATAAGAGTCATTATGAAAAAAGCTTGCATTTAAATATTCATTTTTATAACATCAAGGAGCCATTAAGCATTTAAATGTGAGGGGAAGTTAATTGGAAACCATTTTCTTTACTCTACTCTACATTAATATTGCACCATTCATTTTAATGAAATCCATAACAGTAGAAATAAAGTTTAAATATGTAAACATCCTCCAAAATGTGCTTCCATGTGATCGGCTGCAGAATCACCTGGTTGGCTAAATCCTCAAATACCTCGGCCGCTGCAGAAAAAGAAATCAAAGCGAATACGATTCAGGTTTATTCAAAGTGCTTCTAGCTCGCCTGGGTTTTGGATCGCTCAGCGTTCTTTCACAATAGACCTGTCCTTTTATATTAAAATGAGCTAACCCCCCCCGCCTGTCATACAAAGTTCCACACAGACCTATATTTCTGATTTTCCTGCGGTTAGCCGTGCTTCAGGCAAAATGACAACTTGCTTTCTGACCAGAGCTGATGGCGTTTTTCTCCGTTTTTTTGTCGAGACACAAGAGGAAAAAAATTACTTCCAGCTCGGCGCCCATTCGTTGCCCTTCCAGTGATGTGTGACCCTGTTTTATTTGATTCCATTTGTTCACTTTTCATCACTGTTCTCCACTTTGATTTACTGGAATGGCCGCGCAGAAAAAAAATCAGACATCTATTCGAAACGGCACCAGCTCTAAAAACAGTGACTTTCCCTAAACTCTTGGATATAAGATGAAGAGATTTTAATGGAGTGAAACACATTGGACAGAATTCTGTTGCTAATAAGTCATTAAACTCGGCGTCATCCTGCAAATCCATTTTCCCTTTCAAAATAGAAACTGAACGCAGAGTCCTGCCAAGTAATTGTTGTGTGTGACGCTGTGATTAGCAGCCGAGGTGGCTGGGGGGGGGTGGGGTGGGGGGGCAGAGGGCAGGACGAGCTGGCACGCTCCACTGACCCCCCCCCCCGCTCACACGCACACAGCACAATTAGCCGTTTGAGTCACCTTCCAGGCTCCGTCGGTGCCCTTCACACCGGGATCCGTCTGGAAACAAGGTGGAATTGTGACTCGTCTCCTCTGACATCTCATCAAGCAATTACTGCCTGGCTCATCACCACGGTAACGGGATCGGACACGGAGGGAAAGAGAACCGGCAGAGAAGGGCAAACATATCACTGAATACGATTTCTCTTTGCCTTTCAGAAGATGTGTTACTCTCATTGTCGTCTGACTTTTCATCCCCTAAATTAATCCCCAGAGAGCCGTTCCTTAATCATTACAAATCCCAGCGATAATTACGATGGCCACACTAATCCAATTAGAGATTAGACGACTGCAGGAAGATTTCCACCAATTGTGGATTTGATGTGCGGCTCAAACAGTCGTATTTATTGTGTGTTTTATGTATTTTTCAGCAGGACAATGATCCTGAAAATGCATCACTGGTGACCTGCGAACTTTGAAGATTTCTCTTTGCCTTTGAGAAGATGTGTTACTCTCATTGTCGTCTGACTTTTCATCCCCTAAATCAGGGGTTTTCAACCGGGGGTCGGCGGCCCCCTGGTGGTCCGCGACGGCATTGTAGGGGGTCCGCAAAACTCGCTTTGATATTTCAACACATGTCCAGATTACTCTTGAATATTGTGAAAAATATCAAAAATTAGAAAAAATGTCTAAAATAATATAAAGGTGATCATGAGGTTAAACTTAAGTCGGCCTCAATTGTTTGTGTGATATTGTATGATTTTCATTTGTGACATATTCGGCATTACTTTGTCTTCTTCCCTCTTCAGTTGTTTCCCCAGTTTCTGTTGATTGTTATAAATCACCGTTACTTTAACGTTCTCTCAACATGTCAGATACATGTCTGTACATTTAAGTCATGAACGTTATATATTGATGCACATATGTTTCTGAGATGCAGTACAACTACAAACTGCATTTTAATTTTGTTTTTCAATTCTTAAGCACTGAGAATCAACCGTTTTTATTGTTTTTTCACAGATTTTTCTAGATTTGTTAGAGGTTTTTAAATAAAACCAACATGGAAAACCAAATGTTAAAACACACACACGTGGGCACATCAGTGGGCCGCGGATTACTTTCTAGTCAGAATGGTGGTCCCTGGAACAGAACCAGTTGAAAACCCCTGCCCTAAATGAATCCCTAGAGAGCTGTTCCTTAATAATTACAAATCCCAGCGATAATTACGATGACCACACTAATCCAATTAGTTTAGAGATTAGACGACTGCTGGAAGGTTTCCACCAATTCTGGATTTGATGTGCGTCTCAAACAGTCGTCTTTAATGTGTGTTTTATGTATTTTCCAGCAGGACAATGATCCTAAAAATGCATCACTGGTGACCTGCGACCTTTGAACCTCCACAGTCATCAGACCTGAAACCCGCTGAGTCACTGTGGGACCTCAAGTGATGGAGAGTAATCCAGTTTTTCAAAGAGAGAATTTGTGATGCTCTGTCATTTTAGTTTGTTAATTTCACTCTCTTTGGGTTTTCTGTTTCCTGTCTTATTTTGTAGTCTCTGTTCCTTGGGTGTTGTTTCTTTCTTCACTTCCTGTCTGTGATTGTCAGTCCCAGTCCTCATGTGTTTCACCTGTGTTCAATTGCCCCTGCCTTCCCTGTGTGTCTCTTTATAAGCCTCTGTGTTCCCCTTTGTCCCTTGTTGGGTTGTTCTCGTTTTCACACGTCGTCATTTATGGTTTGTCTGTTCTGCTGTCTCGTCCAGCTTTCCCTTCCTGGATCCTTTGTGTTCTCCGTGCGCCTTGTCGCTTGGAGGATGATCCTCGTGTTCTTGAGTATCTTATTTTTTGTTTTGGTCTTGTTAAAAGACTCTTGTTATATTAAATACCCTGTTCTTTATAACCTCTGCATCCTGGGTCCATTTCTCCCTCAACAAACAGAATTGATGTAAATCTATTGACTTTTTACCTAAAAACCTGCAAAACTTTATTTTTCTATCATAAAAACGATGGGGAAATGTGCAAGTGCCCAGTGGATGATATCAGTGATTCACTTTCTCATCAAACCAGCTCAGAAACTGCTTTATTATTATTATTATGTTGGAAAAAAAATGAGTAAATGCTCCTCAAAACAAAGTCTTTGTCCCATTTCTGTCCAGTGACGAGAACAGTGTCATCACCGGCAGAGCGGCCTTGTCCCTGATGCAGAGGGACACATGACCCCCCCCCCCCCCACCCCCACCTCAGATCACGCTGATCTGACTGTACCAGATGGGAGTGACTTCCCCCCCCCCCCACTGCCCCGGTCCCTCTCTCCAGGCCCTGTCACCCACAGCTGGAGGGACGGAGCAGCAGGGGGAGAGAGTGTGTGTGTGGTGTGGGGGGGGGCAGGCTGCTCAACCCCACAGGGGGACACAGACAGGGGGGAGGGGGGGGGGGGAGATGTGCCACCAGGGAGCGAGAGTGAGACTCAAACCCCCGGTGTGTGTCTCTCTCTCTCTCTAACCCCCCTGACTCTCCCCAGTTCTTTACTTCATGCTCTATAAAGGATTTGAATGTTCAGGAGCTTCACCGGCCTCCTGCAAGCTGTCCACAGGTCATCCCCCGCCCCCCCGCCAGCCAAGGTCACTGAGGTCACGCTCACGCCCTCGGAGACAGACGCACATGTACAGTGCGAGGCGGCGGAGAAGGTCGAGCTCCTGCCGGCGCTGCAGCAGCAGAGTTCCGACCTGAAGAGGCAGCGGAAGTAATTTCCTCTTCAGGCTTAATAACATTTCAGCTCCTCCAAGTCATTTTTCACCCCCCCTCCACCCCCCCACCCCACCCCCTGTTCTGATAAATATTAACAAATGAATCAAGAGGTAATGCTTTAAATGAAGTGTCTGTGACCAGTCATTATTAATAAGTTCCAAGGGGGGTTCCTCTTGTGCAATATCATTAAAGCACTTTTCATAATTTATTACTGTTGACTGCCTAATAGCTTCTTAAAGGACGATTACAGGAAGCTCTCGCTACTTCCTTCTATTATAGCCACAAGTCAAACTAAGAGGCTGAAGTGCTCGGGATATAAAACTTAGAAGTTCATTCAGCACCGAGTTTCTTTAAGGAGGAAGATAAAAAACTGTTATGTTACAGAAGCTGGATGGGATGTATATGCACGTATTCTTGACATAGGCTGTGAATGCAAAAGGCCGATGCATCTCCTCTTCATCACGTTGAATATAAATGAAGCTAAAATATCTGCAAGTGCTGCCATCTTGGATTTACGATGCAATTTGGAGTCAGCTCGACCAATCGTGAGTCAGCTCGACCAATCGGGAGCCAGCTCGACCAATCGTGAGCCAGCTCGACCAATCGTGAGTCAGCTCGACCAATCGTGAGTCAGCTCGACCAATCGTGAGTCAGCTACACCAATCGTGAGCCAGCTCAACCAATCGTGAGTCAGCTCGACCAATCGATGTCAGTCTCATCATTAACCTGCATTAATGTGATAAGGACTACGAAAAAAACAGAATGCATCTTTCACAAAAAATTATTATTTATCGTGCAATGTGACTTTTTAGCTCGGTCCACGGCTTAATAGCTATGATTAAAAATAAGTATTTTATCACAAACTATAAGAAAAGAATAAAGCATAAACAAAATTGCTTTAAAGATTCCTTCAACGTAAAGTAACACTGTAACAACAGCGCCCTCTGCAGCTTCTCCTGGGGATCTATTATTTGTGTCTGAGCGATTTAGTCATTTTCACGTAGGGATGAAAAAACATATATTAATGTTTTAGTGGGAGATATACACTTGTTTTAATAGAAACACCAGTCTAAAGCTGAGTAAGGCCCTGTGTTCCTCGATGATAGAAACTCACCTCTTGAGATTCTGTTCCATGATTTTATTATCAGCTGCAAACTGATGCTACAAACCCAATGGTGTGTTATTTAATTCGGCACTGAAGTCACTGTTGTTTCCGGAAATCTGAGACTTTCAGAACATTTCATGTTATCGTGCTGCAAGTCGCCAAACTGTGACCATAAAAGGATTCACATGGTCGGCAACAACACCCAATTAGGCCGTGGTAGTCGATGATTTATTGGTATTAAGGGGCCAATGTACCAAACAAACATTCCCCACACCATTAAACCAGCACCAGCAGCCTGGACTGTTGACACAAGGCAGACTGGGTCCATGGATTCATGCTCCCGACGCCAAATCCCGACCCCGACCATCTGTGCGCCTCAGCCGAAATCAAGATTCATCAGACCAGGCCACATTATTCCAGTCTTAAACTCTTCTGCTCTCACCGCAGCTGCCGTTCGTTTCCTCGTGCGTCGGAAGGTTCGACATGTTGCGAGATGCTTCACTGCTCACAGCAGTTGTAAAGAGTGGTTATCTGTAGTTACTGGGGCCGTTCTGTCAGCTTTGCACTATTTCTGAGTAAACTCCAGAGACTGTGGCGCATGAAAAATCCCGGGAGATCAGCAGTTTCCAGAAACAGTGAAAGCAGCCCATCTGGCATCGACAGTCACATCACATCTTTCCCCCCATTCTGGTGTTTGACGTGAAAATCAACTCAAACTCTCTCTGTCTGTCTATCCGACTCTCGCTCTCTATCTGATCTAATTTCATGAATTGCACTGCTTGCCTTCATTTTCAGGTATATAGCTGTTCCTAATAATGTGCTCATGCATGCAGATGTATATACATTCTGTGTATTGTAACAACATTTATCCTAAATTCTGTATTTTCTGCAACCCAGCATTCAAAAGGTTCAGCTCATGATCAAAAACAAAATTTCTGGATGAATCTGCAGCCGAGAAATAGTTCAAATCTGAAACTACATTTTCTAAATTATATATAACAGCCAGAACCTGTGGTCCTCTTTTCAAACAGGAGATCATTTCATCATCATCAAGACAAAGTGGTCGGCTGTTACAAAGAAAGGTTGCAGAGAGAATCACGTCTGTCCTCCTGCAGCAATCTCGGTCCACCTCAGAGAAAAAGCAGATCAAGCAGAGAAGGTGAACGTTCGTCCTTGTCTTCTCCCGTCAGTGAGAGCGGATGCCTCAGATAATGAGAAGAGGAGACATGGCTTAGTGGCGCCAACCCCAAACCGAACAAATGACTGCTCGGTTTGTTTGTACGGAGCTTTTTACATAATGAAGCACAGAGGGGAGACGTGCGCTCCATTTGGGGATTAGATGCTATCTGAATTATATTAGTCATCCCTGTGATATCTTTACAGAGAAGCACAACCTTGTATTTATACACATCTCTGCAGTCGACAGAAAAAAGGTTTTCATGGTTTTCAGATAAATTGGAGGATGTCACGCTTTGTGGCTCTGGGACGCGTGCAGCTACAGACAGAGCAGCGTTTTGTGGCTGAGTGCATAAAACATCACACGTGCAAACGTGTCAACGAGCTGAAGTCCAGCAGGTACGATGTTTATGATGTTCACCATCTTAGTCTAGTGAATTATCAACATTAAATACAACTTATAACAAACCCAACAAGGACCGGAATCACCAAAATGAATAGAAGTTATCCTCTAACGAAAATGTCATGACCCTTCATTTAAAAGCTGTTAGACAATTTCAACCTGGTTTAAAAAAACACCTAAAAAATTTAAAGCAACACTATGTAACTGTTACTGAGCAACAGCGCCCCCTGCAGCCACACATGTTGTTTGATTCTGTTGGGCTCGTTCAAAATAAAATAACACAAACTAAGTCTAGGAAGTCACACTGAATTGAAACAAATAAATGATGGATATTATCCATAATCCCGGCTTCCTGAACCAGAAGATCCGCTGCTGTAACAAATACACCAAACTGTTTAGAATTCTTCATATTTAACAAGTTTCCTGCTGTATATTGGAGATTATCTCAGTTTTTTATTAAACTTTAAAGTCTTTTTAATTGATCCGCACAACAGCTTCACTCCTCAACCTGCTGGACCTGATTGTGACAGTTGAAGCTTTGACTCTCAGTCATTTCTTCTCACAGGAGATCGAACCCACTCACCAGAGTTAAGTATTAAGGAAATATTCTCCATATTCACAGAAACTGAACCATTAAACTCATTTGTAGCTGCTGGTTTGAGGTCAGAAGTTTGTATAGTGTAGCTTTATATGTATAATATGCACCTCCAGCCAGTAGGGGTCTCTCAATCAAAACAATGACAAGGGATATATAGTTTGATGACGTTGTGAAGAAGCAGGGGATCATGGGAGTTGTTGTCTTCACCACCGTTCATCATCTCTCTGACGTGACTCGATCTTGTATCTTTATATGCAACATTTATAAATCTCACAACAGGGTTCCTCTCCTGTAAAGTAAAAAGAACCAACAGCTTCAACGTGTATTTTCACACAATGGTCACATCTGGCTTTAATTGCCTTGTTTTTTCCCGTCTATTCAGATTTCAAACCCGGCGATCAATCACTTTCATGGATCTCCACTGTTTTCATTAAGAGGCGGGAGAAATGTTTACGGCAGAGGGGAAAAAAAATTGCTTCACTCAGCAAAACCCATCAGATCCCATAACACATGACATTAAAATACACAATGAGGCGGAAGAAAACTATAGATTAGTTTGCCGACACAATATTCATTTTTCACAGCGCTCCCACCGTTCACTGTACTTTGGTTCTCATGCATCAGAACCCTCGGGCGCGTCGATACATTAACTCGTGAAGCCGTGTTATTTAAAATGAAACTAATTTTGCCGCAGCATTTCCACGAGGCAGACGCTGTTACTCCGGTGCAAGAGATCTGAGGGACACGGCTGAAGCTCGGAGTGTGACGACGTAAGTGATGAGCGGCGAGCCTGTGCACACAGACGTGTTTGTCATGAGTGACATCTTCATTTTGCCTCCAATTCCGCGAAGAATAACCGCGATGCCCTTAAGTGAGACATTTGAAGCGCCGGCTCAAAGCCAATTCCGCCGCTCACGCTCTCCTGTGAGCTCCGGGCCGGAATTAGAAGAGGTCTCAGCAGCAGGGTTTTCTCAGGGGAGCGGCAGATACACACACCGGCCCCGGCTTTGTTTGGAGACTTCCCATCCGCGTAATGACTGAACATTATTATTTTCATCTCTCTCGCACTCGGGGAAAGGGGACCGCGGTGGAATCCAAATCAATCTGTGGGATGACGACGCTGGAAAAAGCCGATTGCGTGTCAGCCACACACGTAGGACAGCTGCGCTCCCTCACCGGGCAGATCGGAGCCTGGAGGAGATTACAAATTGGAGAAAGCAATTGAGTCTGAAGCAAGATTTCCCTTCAATTCCAATTTAATTAGATCTCTAGCCCCTAACTGACTTTCTAATTTTTCAATTAGCAATCAACATTTTTTTTTTTTTTTTCTTGCCTCCTCCTAAGACCACACAGCGTTCCGTCTTGCTGAGAGTGAGAGAGGAGAAGCGGCTGTGAAGATTTGAGACTCTCTATAGAAATGTTTCAGTGTTTGATCTTTTAGGGTAATTATCAGAGTCTGTGACAGGACGACATGATTTATTAAGTGTTTGTCGTGGAGCGAGAGGAAACCACGCAGCTCTCGCCGGCGATACATCAGTCGCAAACTGGCCTTCCGCCGCCTGAATGCACCGCTTATTGTGCTGTAAACACTGGCTCTCAATTAGCATCTCAGAACTCATTAGCACGTTAATTAACCCGTGATTATGGAACAGAAATATTTCAATCAGCATCAGCTTTATGGGCACGACTATGAATAAAGCATCTGCTGGAAAACCCATTTAAATTTATAATGCATTGAATTCGGTGATTCCGAGAGGAGGGGTTAGCGAGCGATGAGTCAGAGCTCAGCTGCACGGAAGCGTCCACCTGGACCTGCAGAGCCTCCTCCAGTTAGAGCTGGGGCAGGGCACCTCCTATGGGACTGGAGGGCCAATTACACCACATAATAATCCATCGCCAGCCGGTAATGAACTCCCCGTCCTCATCAGCTCCAATTAGAACGAATGGATCTCTGGGAAAAAAAAGGGGGGAAATTACTGGGCAGGGGGGAGAGAGAGAGGAAATGGATGAAGAGCGAAAAGATATTTAGGATGATTGTTGTGAGAATTCATCGCTCCCCTCTCAGGATGCTCACATGTGGGTTATTCTAAGATGATAATTGAAGATTCTTTCTTTTTTTTTGTAAATTAATCTGTAATTTTTTTTTTGCAGATGGGTCTGTGTAAGCTGCAGGAAGAACATGTCATCACTAGTGTTTGTATCCCAGCAAAACATTATTTGTGTCAAACCCAAAATGTATCTCTCCTTATTAGCTGTGGGAAACGTTTGCTGGTCCAGAGGGTAATGAAGGCACAGTATAATATCTCTTCTGGTGGGGGTCTCGCTGTCTCTTTGAGGCGAACCCACCCACAGTGAGTAATACACGCTGAACAGCCCCCCCGCCTCGCTGATCTGCTGCTCGAGCTGAGGGAAGGGTCCTCATTTGAATCAGACCGACGGATAATTTTAATTGGATTACTGAACAGTGGGATGATTTCGGGCGCTAGCTGTTGGTTGGAGAAAAAAAAAATTACTTTTAAGTTTCCTCGTGCTACAGTCAAGGACACACAAATGGATTAAGATCTCACTGTGCACAAAAACTATGCTAATGCGGGGTTGGGGGGGGGGGCACGAGTGGGGGGGTGGGATTTACGAGTCAAAAGGAGGGAAGCAGATAAATCCCTCATTTGTGTGTTTGCATTTCCCTGGCCCGTGTTTGGAGAAGGCTTCCGCCCGCAGGGGTTTGAGGCGATGAGGAGCAGTCACAGGTGGTGTGGTTCTCCTTAGGGAGTCCCGAGTTTTAAAATAACACAATTTAAATAGTTTGGCTGGCACAGTGAAGCCAGCAATTATCTCAAAGTCACCATTCGGCCGGGGCTGGTGGAATCCTCTGGGACTCGGTGCCTGTGCTCACAATAGAAAAGAAGCTGCTCTCTCGTTTTTGAAGGAGAATAATATGATGATGAGCTGCCTCCATATAATAAGCTAATAGAAGCAGGAGATACCGAGCAGGGGGTCATGTGATGTAGGGATGGTTGGATAAATATTTGCCAACACTTGCTCGGTCTCAGATGAGCTAATCATTCTTTAGCCACACCACTTATCCTCTGAGGGTCATGGAGGCGCTGGAGATAATTGTTAAAATTTGACACCATGAACAGGTCATCAGTCCATCACAGGCGTTGACATATACACAAACAACCCTTCACATGCACGTTCACGCTCAATTTGAGACACTAATGTACCGAGTCTGCATGTGGTTGTGGCGTGGGAGGACTGAAGCACAATTCAGGCTTCTGCATGTGTCGAAGCTACACCATAGGTCACACGTAGCATAAATACAGGGCCAAGCATTCATAGTTGTGTGAGTGGCGCTGCAATTACACCGTCAAAACACTAGGGGCAGCAGAGCTTCTGTTCGGCGAGTGTTACTAAGCGGATGATAGATGCGGAAGAACTGCAACGAAGAAAAGAAAGACGTCGTCCGTGTTCGTTCCTTCAACTCAATTCAAAAATGGTGGCGAATCTGCCAGAACTGGGGAGCTACCAAACGGACCAATCACAGCTCTTGACTTCCGCAGCACCTAGACGTGTGGTTAAATGTTTGTGGAGGTGCACGCCAGGGTAGAGCTAGGCTACATGTCGACAGCCATGAAGAAGCATAGATTGGACACATAGCCATCCTGCTGACTGCTAAGCCACACCCCCTTTCAACCTTAATGACATCCCAAAGGGTCTAAGCACCAAATAGACTTTTTATATCACAACACTTTCATATTTAATCGTGCATGGAACTTAATTAACACATTTTTTAACTGAATGAAATGAATAACGATACATCTGCCATCACCATCAGGTACAAATGACTTAAATCCAGGTATGAGTAAAAAAAAGAATTCATGTTGAACCTTGTTTTTAAGGTTTTGGAATCCAGGTAGTGATAAATGAATGAGTTTTAACCTGATTATATTTGCTCACAGTGTTTAGAGTCAACAGCATCTACAACGAAATCCCCTGGACTGAGTTGAATTGTCATCAAGTTGCATATTCACACAGAAACCAGATTTGCAAGTAGGAATAATATAAAACTTCGACCAGTTCATGAAATACTTTCTCAATTTGAGCGACTTAGATTTCCTTCCGGGGCCAATTTATGGCCTCCTTCGTTTAGAGAGAGATATTGCGGCGCATAATTCATGTGCAGTAATTATATTGGAGCACCATAACATGACAGTAATATGGGGAGGAGTGATGGTGATGTGTCCCAGTCATATCATTCTCAACAAACATATTCCCAGTCGGTCTAGTTAGACGCTGGGAAATTGCCTTGAAATTGTTACCTCATTGCAAATAACAGTAATAAGGTGGTGGAGATGAATAACTGCAGTGGCACTAAGGCTTCTAACTGTAAACAAAGCCATATATTACAGTAATGTTGCTGGGTGGGATTACCACACAAGCACCAAACTGGGGTTATTACCGGTGAAAGTTGTGTCTCTGCCTCTGCAACTTGGTCATTAGTGGGGAAACGATTATTTGTAGCATGTGGTCCCAGTGTTGTATTTCACACGTATAACGGTTTTGTCACCCGTGATGTTTCCAATTAAGTGTATTAATAAGGGGTTAAACCATTAGTTTGTTTTAAGATGCTGCAAGGACTTGAACGTGAAGATGTTCACATAACTCAAACTACGTTAACTGCACCAAGGAGGTTATGTTTTCACCCTGTTTGTTTGTTTGTTTCTCAGCATGATTACGCAAAAGCAAAATAGCCATAAAACTTGATGGAAGGATATAAAATGGGCCAAGAAAGAACGAATGGATCCAGACAAAGACACAGATCTAGGATTTTGTCTTTTATTTTTAAAGATAAGGAGGTTGTTTGACATTTTCTTTTCATTTTCTCAGTTTGCACCCGAGTCACGTCAAATAGATTTTCATGGACAACAACTCCCATGATCCCTCACTGCTTCACGATGTCGCCAAACCAGGTTTTTAGTTTGATTGAGAGACTTCTTCTGGCCAAAGTTCCATATTCGTACGTTGGCATATAGAGGAATCTGCCTTTTCCTTTGATTCTGAACCTTTGTCTAACAATGTCCTGTAAAGATGAGAAAGAGAGCAAGACCCCATCAGTAAAAGAACAGGCAGTGGGCGGCCTTTGTCCTCATTCACATGAATCTTCATGACAGAGAGTCACTGACTATTACAATGACTTTTACTTCCACCGACGCATTCGTCTCCGGTACCAGTGGGAGGTGCAGGGAAGAAAAATCCTCCACATTACAAGATCCTGCTCCTCCTCTGCAGGAGCAGCTGATGAAGATTTATATTGAGGACCGAAAATGTCATATATACAGATTAGACATGATGAGATTTGCTATGTAATAATGACATTTACCGGTGTGATTCCTTTAACTCTGAGTAGATATTAAAGAATAACAGAGAAATCACGGAATCAACTTTGGCAGGACTCCAGACTTCACGTCCAATATTCACACGTATGCTTCTCAGAAGGTTTGTTTTTATCTCTTCAGCTGAACAGAGAACATGGAGTGAACAGCAGCGCTGCAGAGGATTCTCCAGGAAGCAGCGTCGGTTTAGAAAGTGCATTTCAAAGCTGAGGTCAGGATACAGTGTAATGTGCGTTCAGACAAAATTATGCTGTGAGGTTTCAATCAGCTGCAGAAGGATAGTAACTTCAGTTTATTCACATGGAACTGCATGAAGAAACTATCATTTTCCTCCATGCATCCATTAAAAACTGAAGGTGGCGACTATGAGGGATGAGTTCTTCTATCAGCCGAATTATAAGCAACATGTTGCCTTTACAAAAAGTTCACACAAGCCACAATTCAACAGCAGAAACTTTCCCCCAGAATTAAAAACCTTCACAGGGACCAGGGTGTAAATAAAGTATAGGGGGGAATATATTTTACACCCATAAACGTCCCAGGTCTCGGAGATGGCTGAGGGCTCCATCATTTTATTTAAGTAATAATATTTAAACATCTGTACCAGTGTATATATTTTATTAAAATGTGTCGACGTTTATAATAAATTAAGGAGGCGGCCGACAAGCAATCAAATCAAGCTTTGTATAAAATGTGAAGTTTAGTTATTATTGTTTGTAATTACCGGTTTTAAATCCTATTTAACGTGATTAAAATTATAGCCTTGACATATTTTCCACTTCAACACTTGTGCTTGAAATTTTCCGCAGGTCACGACGACCGCAGGTCACAACAACCCGGCGCCCGAGAAGCTAAAGGTTAGAGAAGGACGCTGCGGCTCCGCCCTCGGCTTTGAATAGATCACACCTCGCTCTCAGCACTCTGACCTTTAGATACTTGGGGAAGTTCCAGACACATGAGAGAGATGCCCAAATCCGGGATGATCAGGAATGTTTTCCTGTGTGTGTCTGTGTGTGTGTGTATGTGTGTGTGTGTCTGTTGCGGCTCATGTGAGGGCGTGTCTTCCAATTTGAAAGCCGAACAGGAAACATCTGCCTGGAGTCAGGAAGATTCATCTCTCTGTCACTATCTGACCCACACAGCCTCCTCCTCACAAAGTGGGAGGGAGGTGGAGTGTGAAAGAAAATTAAAAAAACTAATATTAATGAGGTGTTACCCCGAGAAATAACGATGTGTGTGCTCCCTGATAGCATCTGCACTTCCTTAATGGCATGCGCAATTACGTGGGCTTCCATTAATATCGGGGCTACCAACTGTCACCGCTAAGGGCGTCACTTCAATCACTGCTGTGTACAAGTACACAGAGAAGACACACGGCTACAGTCGCTGCCATTAAGACTCGTAAAGAGCTGCTGCAGGGACCACAGCCCACGGATGTTTGGAAAAAATAAAAATACTTAATTTAAAAATACTGCAATGTGCAGGAACATCTTGCATTGGGCTCGGTAACGTAAGCAACGCCAAAAACAAGACGTCTATAAAATCCAGTAGTAATAAATATCTTTATGGGACCGTGAAGTTTTAGGTTCTAGATATTTAGATATATAGACATTTAACTGCATAAGTATCATGTCGCATATGTGTCAGTAAAGTGGCATCATTTTGAAGATAGAAGATCATAAAAACTGAAATACCGTAAAGAACATGCGACCAATCTCAGTGGGTAAGTACATTTGAAATAAATATGTATATATTGTGCGTTTGATATAAAATTACAGCTTTTTAATCAGTCCAGGTCATTTTACCAGAAAATGGTATCATACTGATAATTTAAAGAACAGATGCTGATACGTTGATCCACAGTGTTGGGATGGTTGCATTGTTCTGTTAATAGCTAATATATTGAAGCTCAGCAACTACAACAATACAAGTTTCATGAAGGAACAGTTATTATTATTTGTTGTCTATTTAGTTTTCCCTTTTCGTTTCTAAATGGTCTGATCAGGCACTTTACACGTCTCCCTTTTGTCTCGTTCTTTTGGTCGGTTGTTGGAGTTGACTTCCTGATTTGTTTAGCGGTAGGATTCTGATTGGTTAATTTATTTCAATGATCTACTTAATCTGCTCTTTGGTGGTGGGATAACTTTTTGAGAAAGTGCTTGTTTGTCCTTTGACTGTTTGGTCCCTGACATTGTCCCTAAACCACATGTAAGTAAATGAGGAACATTTATATATTTAGCATACAGACTATACAGAATTACACATGAGAACTGGGTTCAGACTTTCTCTGGAGTTTTTCTTTTCACACGTGGACAGCGAAGCAGGAGGTTCTCAGGTCAGACGCGTTCACACAGGAACCTGGGAGCATTCAGGTGAGGGGGGGTGCACTTTAAAAAAGCAGGGCGGGCAAATGTTGGAAGAACTGTGAACCTCTAATTAGTGATTGAAGCAGAGAATAGAGTATTTGCTGATGGGATTGGGATCAGCTGAGTGAATGTGCTGCAGGGGCTGATAAGGGAGAGTCAGCTCCCTGGAGTTCAGTGGAGTAACTCTGAGTCTGTTACCTTCACTCAGACTGAAAGGCAGCGATGAGGTGGAAAAAGATATTTCAGATAAATCACACTGATGGTTTTGCATGTTCTTGTCCATTTAATTATTCATAATTTACCACCTACTCTGTTTCTAAGCAGCTCCAGTTTTTTTAAATAGCTAAAGAAGTTGTTTGCTTCCCTTCATGCATCAATTAATTCACGTTAGTATATTAAAACCTGCTTCAGAGGCAGGAACGTCATGTTTTCTTTTACGTGTTGTCATATTTACTGTAGATATCTTTGTGTTGATAAGAATTGACAGCAGGGCGGCGTTGGAAGATTCATTATGTTGCTGTTTGAACAAATTAAGTTTAAAGAAAAGCATCCAGAGCTTGTTATACAAAAAATTCAAAATGAAACATGCAAATTTGAGGATAAAATAAATCCCTGCTGGACCAGTGAGTGTGTGGAGGTAGATGCATATTTATTCCTACAGTGTTGTTTTGAGGAAGCTGTCATGATGTGATGTTTGTTGACTCTGTAGTAAATGTTGTTTATTCAGTGGAGTTTCATGTTTACAGTCTCGACACAGACGCTCAATTCAATAGCAATAAAAAAAATGATGGCAGTCAGTAAAGAGCATATTGGCTCAACAGTCGCCTCATGAAACCACCTTTAAAGTCACTTGATTTGAGTCTGAGTCCAATTTCACACACTCGTAAATATCTGTCCCCTAAACATTGATTTGTATCATTAAGATTCATGAACTGTTCTCTGAGGAATCAACGAAAATGTGGACAAACCCCCTCAACTCACAATGTTAGAGACACATTTAATAGAAATCCTGCTCACAGACCAACAGACAGACAAACAAAACAGACGCAGATAAAAACACAACTTGGAAATTTAGTCTTTTTTAGTGTCTCAGACTCTGAAAATCACATCACAACATCTTATTATTACATAATTAGCAAATAGAAAACACTGAAATCCCAGGAGGTATTTTTCCTAAGTTAAAAGTTTGGATATTATCCTTTTACCAGATCCTGTTCACCTGCACATTTCCAATAGTTAACTTTTTAATAAAAACTAATTTCAGGTGATAATTGATAAGTGAATGTTTGTCCACCAACGGCTCAGATATATCGGTTATAGATATGAATCCAGTAAAATAACTCTGATTGGAAGCTTTGATAACAGCGGCGCTGCTGTTGATTCAAGCTCAGACAGTTTTGCTCCAATTTCCATTTGGAGACGCTGAATTCAATAATTTCAATCAGGTTACAATTATCCTCCAAAATAAAGGAGAGAACCTGATAGAGGAAAGTGTGTGTGTGTGTGTGTGTGTGTGGGTGGGTGTGTGTGTGTGTGTGTGTGTGTGTGTGTGTGTGTGTGTGTGTGTGTGTGTGTGTGTGTGTGTGTGTCGCAGACAGCCCAAGGACTGCTCCTCCGCTCGAGCACAATATCTTTATGAGTCGACAGAACCACGATCTTAATTAACTTCTACTCTCCTGTGAGGACACAGCTGAATAAATCTCAAGGACAATAGACGGGATTAATTCATTTATTTACCGAGCGAGTGCAGCTCATCAAATTATGATACGGGCACATCTCCTTCATGCAACTGGCTCTTTACTGGAACACACTCCACCCACCCACCCCCCACTCCCACCCCCTGGATACCAGGACCCCTCTTTGGCCCTGTGTTTATTTAAAGGGACTAATCGCACTGGATGAGCGTGGAGAGGATTTAACATTGTTTTAAGCCTCGTGTCCTGAAACTACCTGGTGAAAAGTTGGTAGAGTAAACAGGTCTCATTGAATTCTTCATTGAAGTCGATGCTCAGGATGAATCTTGTGCTTTAACTCGGTAAAACGGCACAACTCTTAATATATGAACATTATCTCAACTGTGAGGTTTTTGTATATATATATCCCAGTGTTCCCAGAAACTAAGTTTTTAGTAGCTTAAAGGCTCAGTGTGTACGATTTAGTGAAATCTGGTGGTGAAGTTGCACGGAAACTTTAGACGAAGCGCACCAGTGAAAACATAAAGGATCATTTTATATCCAATTTCTGCTTATAGATCTTTTTCACCTAAATTTTACAAACTGGACCTTTGTCTAAATGTTTTCCTAGAGAATTGTTGGTATATAATGTTTGCAAAAGGTTTACAACTACTGATGTAATTAATATATAAAACATCATCAAAAAGCACAGTCATAGAACGTGCTTTTCTCATCTCTTAAACCTCGCAGCAAGAAAAAGGGAAATAAAATGTCTGGACTTCTTTATGCTGCCTGCACATTGTTGCGTATATATCCTCTGTGTACAGTACAAACCACTGTGTTGTAATCAAACAACCAGTTAAAAAATGCTTATCAAGTTCAGCCACAAAGTTTTTTACGCCAACAAATAACTCAGGATATATATGAATATGCTAATAAGCCAATCCAAGGATTCGCAGTGGCTATGATTACATACCCCAGGGGTGTAAACCAAATAGAGAGTTTAAAATAAATGTCAGCCTCCTAATTTAATACTCCCCCCGATCTGTTCTCTCCTCTCTGTTCGCCGCAGCAGAAGAAGAGTCGCTGCTGCTCTGTGTGCACCAACATCACACAAACGTGTTATTTTCCTCTACACAGGAAATAGACATGGCCATGATGGAAATTGCCTCCTTCACAGACCCCTGTGAAGAGCATTTTCATATTTTCACGCCTTCATCATTTTCCTTTGAACGCTGCAGAGGGAGGGGGGTTGGGGGGGGGGGGTGGGGGGGGTTATGGATCCATGGCACGCAGTGTTTGATGCGCTCACCGCCGCGTGTTAGAATGGATCAATGCAACGCGACAAGAAAGCGCCCGGCAGAGCAGCGCTGTGCCCCAGAGTGAGATGACAGTTGGGTGGGCCAATGGGACGGGAGGTGGGTGGATGGGGGGTGGGGGGGGGGGTAAACATTGAGAGAGAGTCTGGGGTGGTCCCCTTTATGTCGTAGCTCTCTTCTTCCTCGTTCTCTTTGATTCGTGTTGACCAAAAATCCACTTTTTGGGACATTTTGCGTGCCGATGGATCTTTTTTGTTTTTCACTTTGCTCTAAAGTGAGAAACAGGAAGTGGACCAGCTGTGATCCGGACCACCGACTCACAGGGTCCAGACTGCCAGTGGGGGGGTGGAGGTGAGGTGCACGGAATCCTAATGTCGGTGTAAGTCACTGATTGTTCAACGGAATACAAATCGTGTTGGACAGGATGGAGCGTTATGTTAGAATTGGTCGAGGTTGTGAAGTTCTTTTCAAAATTTTAAACATAAAAAAAAAGTAGCACCACAATTACTGAGAAACATCTCTGACTCCAGAAGAACCATCGACTCTCTGGATATCGTCTGATAATGAATTAGCTTTGAGGCAACGGACATTATTTTGGGGCTTCTGGTGCAAAGACTCCATCTTCCATTTCTGTGTTTGCAGTTTGACTATTTTCCTTTACCACACAACTTAAATGTCTCTCTACTACAAACAGTGATACTTTTCCCATTGTTAACAGCAATCTGCATCCATGAGTTTACCTGCTGACAAACCACAGCCTCCTCTAATGTGATTTGGCATCAGCTATAGGAACGTAAACCAGAAGGCCTCCAGCCCCAAAACCCATCAGACTCTGCAGATTGAAATGCTCAATCTGTTTACAGAGATTATATGAAGATGGACCACAGGTCTCAACTTTCTCCCAAAATACCCAGAACACGAACATTGACATCTTGTGCCATAGAAATCAGGAGCGATGGAGCTGCAGTATTGAGGTCCTAAGATATATTTTGACAAATCGTGAGTCAGTCTCAGCTGTCAATCATGATGCTTGACCTTATCAGACTTATCAGTGTGATAACAACTACTTAAAATTACAAAGACCCCCCAGCAAGACAAAAAGAAAGATTAAACTATCAGTTCTCTGGCTCCTGGTGAACCTCAGGATTAATCTAAGACACTGTTAACAAGAATTGTTCTTCAAGAATTTGCCCTTTTCTGTTCAGGCGACAACAAACTGCCAGAGGAGATCTGACTCTCTGACTCCTTAACCGGCTGTAAATCTGTCTTAAAAACTTTGAATGTGCTTTTACTGGGCTGAATTTAATTTTCTCCTTTTTTTATATGATGGCTTTCATATAACCCCTATTATCTCATTCATCTAAAATAAGTTTCCTTTACTTTGGTTCTGATAATTAATTAGCCCCACTTGATTTTTTTTCTCATCTAGTTTTTAATTGCGTTTCATAATTTCCTCTTGTAAAGCACTTGAAATATTTAACATGACTCTATAGTTTGGTCCATGTCTCATCCACTAACATGGAGAAGGTATATAACCTATACTGCCAACCACTAGGGGGCCAATCAACCTGCTTTGGTGTCACTTTGACTCTTCACTTTTCTACCGTCTTTATCCACAGGGACAAAGAGAAAGCAGACTTGTTACAGGACTGAGCCGAAGAAGCTGAGTGACCGAGCTGCCTCGGACAAAAGGACGGAGGTAAGAAGAGGGACACTGAGCCCGGGACGCCTCTGAGGGGGTGAGTGTGATGTAGAGATGGCGTGTGCTGTTTACACAGGCGGCCCGGAGGGATGCGCCTCCGCTGGCAGGAGAACATCGTTAGCATGGCGGTCACGTCTCTGTCTCTCACTCTCCTCTCTCCCTCCGGCTGCTCGGGGGCATGCGATGGTCTGGGAAAGATTAATGCATCTTCAGCAGGCATGTCGTGAAATCGAATTAGTGTACTCTGATCCAGAGACGTGGAGGGCTTGGGCCGGGGCGGCGGCTGCAGGGACGACTCCCCCATAAGTTAACGCCCCCCCCGTGAACGCTACAGTCTGTTGATTACTCAAACAGCCGCGGTTGTTTTGACTTTGTGTTTTTATTCTTTACGCCGGACAAACACATCGATTTATGGACGTATCCCCATAATTATCAAAACCCGTTATAGACGACGTGTTCTGTTTTAATCAAATTGATTTCCAGCTTCACGATGTGTCATTAGATCACATCGTGGAGAGAAATGTGCAAAACAATGCAGTGTCACTTTGAATCAGCTCAGGCACGGACCCACATTACTACAGGTTCCCATCAAACTCAGTCAGGGATGAACATCTAGCCTAACATTTGCAAGGGGGGGGTGTTATTTCTATTCCAGTGCTCTGCTACTGTACACTGCTTTTTGTCAGTTTGGAATTTAATCATGTAATCAGGCGCAGGGAGGACGGAGTCATCCACGGAGCTCACGGAGTAATAACCTGAAGATGTTTCTCTCGCCGCCGAGGACGTGAAGTGAGTGAATCTGTCCTTGGATATGGAAATTCACAATTATCCCGTGTGAGCTGCGGAACAACGCGAGGTCACGTCGTCCACCTTTCACCCAGAGCGCCCGGCGCTGAATACTTTGTGTTGCTCCTGCTCACACCGGCTCATCTGTATTGATCATGGCGGCTCTGTATCAAACATTATTAGCCTTGTGATTAGCATCGCGTGACCTGTTCTCTCCCGCTGAGAAACAGGTAAAACGGAGCCATTATTTAGCAGATTAGATTTATCCTCGCAAACAGGAACGCGAGCAGCTCCTGAGACGGGAGGACATGTTCCCTACGAGAGCTGCAGATACACACGAAGGTCGAGGCCGTACAGTGAATCAGACAGTTTGAACCTCTGACCTGCAGACGCAGATCGGATCGGAATTGGATTACGCCTAATTGATTCTACAGCACCAGAGGATAATCAAGACAGGATAAACAATAATGACTATTGACATTCTGATCAAGTTAACAACTGGTCAATGCAGCGACGGCTGGCAAAGGATTCATCCAGACGTAATTATTATTTTCAACATGCAGCCTCTCATTCAGAACTGTAAACAACAGAAGGTTTAGATGTGTTGTTGTGAGAAACCTATGTAATCTAACTTTTGGTGTGTTGTCATATGAAATGGGGAAAAGTAAATAGTAAAAAAAAATACATCTTTAAAGTCAGGTGACGACACAGAGAGATTGCAGAGATTGAGATTATATTACGTCTCAGTATTTGATAAGAGGAAAAATTTACTCCGAAAATACTTCACTGGGTCAACACAAACTTGCAATGACACTTTTCTGGCCAGGTGGGGGCAGTAGAGGCAGTTGTCTCTTAACAGCATGAGCATAGGTTTATGTTTTTATTTTACCTTCCTTTTTGGTCTCCACCAACGTCTGGGAAAGATCTGTGTCTTTAGCTACTAGATGCTCATGAACTTTGCCCCTCAGCTATTCATGAAAAGGAGACTCGTAAACGAAACCAACGATCCGAAAGATTGAGTATTATTATTACTTCTATTACTGTGACAAGGAAAAGTATCTGCCACCAGTGCAGCTCCGAAGTACATCGACTTTATTAGTTATTCACCTATTTAACTTCAATTATCCAAGAACATCTCAAACCTGCTTGGTATTTTGTGAAGGTGCGTCTCACATGGGACAGAGTCAAGCTGCCACTTGTGACAATTACAAAGTGCATGTGAACTGTGTGTATTAGCTGCTCCGGCACACGGCTGCTGCAGAGGCCGGTGATCCGTCTTCGCCGCGGCAGGCGTGATGGGCCGACGCGGCAGTTCTAACAAAGACAGAGTGGGACCTGCAGGGCAGATCCTCTCATACACTCCAGCTTAACGCTCTGAAATGTGACTGTGCATGGATCACTGGCGACAGGACGGAGGAACCACACAGGGAACAGAAGGGGGGCTCGAGCATGTAGTTCTTAAAACTTCAGATGGACCACTAGGAAGTACAAGGTGGAAGTGGACAGGAAGTTACTTTAAAGTGTCACTTACTGGTTCATATTTGAGTTCTATCAGAATTAGTTTTCATGCTTTTCAGTCTGGCTTTTGTTAAATACTGTAAACATGGACGCTCATTTATTGATGCTCGTCAAGGAGGTTGTTTTGATTTTGTTTGTCTGTTGGTTAACAGGATTCTACAAGAACTGCAGGACAGATTTCTACAAAGTCTCATGATGAGTCAGGAAAGAACCTTTTACATTTTTGTGTTGATCTGAATAAATGGATACATCTAGTATTTTTGTATATCATAGCAAAATAGCACATTGGTGATGGTTTGGGCCTAGTTAACTGATTTTATTGAATCTTTACATTACATTACATTTAGCTGACGCTTTTATCCAAAGCGACTTACAATAAGTGCATTCAACCCTGAGGGTACAAACCAAGAACAACAAGAATCAAGAAAGTACAAGTTCTTCAAAAATAAAGCAAAACTACAAAATGCTATAAGTAAGTGCCATTTAAGTGCTACTAAATTGTTAGTTTACATTTTATTCTATCTGTTTGTTAATTGTTTTTTGTCTCATTTCATTGACTTTTCTTGTATTTGTGTGATATTGTTTGTCTTTTTTTTATTATAGTTTTTAAGGTGTATGTGTATGTTGTCTGTTTGCCAAACAGTTTTATTCGTTTGTGTAAAGCACGATGAACTGTATCATTGCTGCAGCATCTCTTCCACCAAGTCCGACTCCCATAAAAAGCCCAATAAAGTCTCTTTGTCTCTTCAATTGTGTGTTGGAGCATGTATATAACATTATAATTGTTTAAATCTCTACATCATGGTAAAACTATATGGATGCAGGTAACTGTGCAGTTTCAAGTTCTTCAGAGGTGTTTTTTGTGGGACTTTGTACCTGAACAGACTTTTAATATGCAAAGAAAAAGCTATACGACAAACTGAAGGAAAGGGAATAATCCAAAAAAGCACATGACTAATTCTACCTGCAGCTGACACTCCTCTGGAATAGAGTTATATGTTGTCATATGCTTTAACAGATTAGTAAATAAAAGCATCCTTTTTAAGGTTTCTGCAGATTTGTAACATTTATTCAGGGTTCTTGTACTGGTCACTTTCAAAGACTGACATTCAAGAAGATGAGATTCTACAGAATTGAGAAAAATCAATCAGGAAACAAATGTCAATTCCTCCTTCAATACCCTTCGTTTGAGGTGAGCTCCGGTTTAAGATTCGAAGCATGTGCACAGGAACCGGCCTCTGGACAAGTGCACACATCCCTCGCATGAGCTTCTCTTTACCCTATTGACTGGGGATGAGTCTGTCACTGGATCCGGATTAAAGTCTTAAGACTATCTATAGAAGGGGGCCGGGCGATGAGGGGGACTTGTCAAAGATTTGTTTGCTGTCAGGGGCTTGTTAGTGCCAGGAGAAGGTGTGTGACTGCAGAACAGCTACAGCCTCCATTTCTCTCCCTGCTCCCAAAGTCACTTCAAGATCAAACCTGTCTCTTGCCACAGTAAAAAAAATGAAAATCAGGTTCTTAATTAATCATTAGCATCCTGTCGTTATATTAACAAGCAGGAGCCCGGTGCCACCAGAGGCTCTGCAGCAAATCCATAAAACCCATGAGTCCTAATTCAGCTGTCCCCCAGATGCTCGCCAGCCGGCTCTTATGCAATCCTGAACTTTCCAACACAGAATCCTGACGACATCTGAATATCACGACTAAATTGGACGGAGACGCTGCTGCACAAACCTGCAGTGCACATGGATCCTGATGGTGAGTGTTGGGATTTCAAACTTTTTAACTATAGGTTGTGTCTGACTGAACTCTTAACAATAAAGATAGGAGTAGTTTTAGCTAAATATTATGCTTAGTACAAATGATTTTATAATAACCTTTTCCTCCCCTTATGTTTAATCTACAAATTATAATTGTGTGTGCGTCAGGAGGATGGTCAGTCTCACAGCTGTCTTGATAGGAGGTCAGACAGAGTGACGTTGTTGACTTTAATTCTGTTTCATTGCTTTGGTTTCGAGGATTTAGATATAGCTGAAACATAATAATCTTTTCTCCAATTGTAAACAATTTTGCCCCACATTGCATCTGTGGTTCAAGGACATTTATGAAGTAAACAGGTTGCCTAGCAACTATAGCGTCATTGGGAGTGTCTTCCTGTTCTACTTCCGTATTCCAAAAGCCAGGAGGATGGCCTACGCCTGCGCACTTCCGAGGAGGAGGAACGAAGATCTACTGTATAAAATGGACAGATGCCGGATGTTCGTAGCGCTCTGATACAACTAATGTACTGGAGGCCCATTGCTTTGCTTTAACCTGTTCATTGTTTCCTAAATAAATACTTTGATTGAGCAAACGGAGTTCGGCTCTACTTCTCTTAAAGGATAAAAGCACACGTTTTTCAACATGAGACAGGCTCAGTTTGTCTCCTGCATGTGCGGTAACTAGGGTAGCAAAATTCCGGGAATATTCAAAGTTGGAAACTTTCCATGGGAATTAACGGGAATTAACTGGAATTAACGGGAATATACGGGAATATACGGGAATTAACGGGAATTAACGGGAATTAACCGGGAATAAGCTGGAAATGTTGCGGGTAATTTATACTAACTATATTTACCTTGTCATATACAGACATAAATATAAACATTTTGTTGTGTCATAGGCTGATTTGAGCCCTGAGGAAACTTTGGGCACTTGACTATATGCTTCTGCATCGTTGTGTCATTCTTAACATAGGTCTTTGCTCAGTATTTTCAAATGTACACAGCCTTTCCTTCTACATTGGATGGGGTGAAATGTCTCCACACATGAGATAGTGCACATGGCATTGTTCTGTAGAATAAGATGAGAAAAAAGTTTGTAAAAAAACACTAATGCAATGCCAGAGATATAAATAGTTACCCAAACAATTGGAATAGTCTGTTAAAGTATTTTACAATTGATGGATAAATTAATGGAAATAGGCTAGATGAACAGATGAACAATCCTCAATCAGCATGCTAATATATTTTCCTGAGTAATATCATCGAAACGTACCTGACTAGTCCTGCACACCTCAGTAGGCCTCAATAGTTCTGTAGTGTGCAGGATG
>NC_083642.1:4773687-4891187 GCF_963576545.1 Limanda limanda | reverse complement strand
TCTCCCTCATATTAAACATCGCACACTATTAGCTCTCAATAATCATTTGCTGCAGCGGAGGACACAATGATTTCCCATGACACATAAAACTGCAATAACGTCAACTCGGTTTCAGAAATAATATTGCCGGCGTTCTTTTTTTATGTGTCTCCCCCAGCTGGAGAAAAATAGCTCGCCCACTCTCATATGGAGAAAAGAGATTGCACAAACCATTTGTAACTTTCCAAAGTTAACGAAAAATCTAGTTTCTGCACGTGTCTCCAGAAAATCCATATCTGAGTTACAGAAGCAAGAGGAAATATCAGGAGTGGAAATAGGCTGCACACTGAGAGCGACAGATAGTTAAATATTCGGAGCCTAGGCTTAAATATTGTATTCAACAGCTCCCTGACCCTAATAATTACCACACACATCCATAAATCATCTGGTTCGTATACTGTGCTGCATGTGAATGAGAGTTTACAATAAAAATACAGCTGATAATATGTCAAACTGTCACGTCCTCTGTGCGTGGATTGAGACGTTATTGTGTTTTCAAGACTCTGAATGGAGGAAAACCACAGGCTGCAATCTCCTTCTATTTGATGACAATAATAAGGAAAATGTGTTCACAGTCTGGGTCAAGTACAGGGTGAGTTAAAGAGCAAATACAATGAGATGTCAAAAAAAAAAAAAAAAAAGGAGGAAGCAGTCGAAAGCTTTTAAACTAGGAATCATTTCACATTTCTGCAGCGCGGACGGATACTCGGGGAATTTCTGTGGTTATCAAATAAAAAATTGAAGTGAGGCCCCCGGGCAGCGTGGGCAAGAAAAGACCGGGAGAGTTTCTCCTATTAACTCAGAAAGGTTATAAAAGTCATATTCCACAGGATGTCAGGTTTCAAATAAACTCAAAGATTTGTATCAGCCGACAGTCGAGTCTAATGAAGAGAGAAGAAAGTTCAGGGTTTAACTCAACTTGATTTCAAGTCGTCAGTTTATCCAGTTCATCCATTTGTAAATCTAGTTTTATCAAGATGAGGGATCTATTTACCTAAAGAGCATATACAGTACTATATTGTACTATACAGTACAATATTGATATTGGATGAGAGAGTGATTTCTTCTCATTTCTACCTTTACTTATTCTAATTCTATTGTATTAAATCTATTCGTCTGTTAATCGAAAAACTTCAAGAATTATTTAGCAAAGCACTTTTGTTGTGGCTTCAGTCCAAACGTTCTTCAGTCTGGGTCAGGAACAAGAAAATAAAAACATATATTGTGTGTCGGCATCTCTTAATAATAAGTTTGTAACGCATTATTGTCATGAAAAATTAACCTCACAGCTTTTTTCCATATAAATGAGCACGTGCTGTAATAAATTCAAACAAACTTTAAATCCATGTTCAATCTCAGAGGAAAATCTTTAAAAATAATGTCCATGCCTTATTATATATACAATATTCGGTTTTCATAAGAATGCATTTACAAATGTGCATTTTCCAAGTATTCCAAATATTTGTTTGAGTAATTTTCATATATTTCCGCTCCTACATTCTCAGGGTGTCTTTTAACGTCTAATTAAGATTTCCACAAGTCAAAAGTTTACTGTGTTCTTGCATTTTACTTGTTGTAGAGTTTCTGTCCACTGCCTGAAAACCCAGTTATGGATTGTTGTGAATTGAAGATCCTGCCCACGCACGCTTCCTTCTCTGCCTCAGTAGAGGGCGCACAAGTGTGTCTCCAGTGTCTCCAGTGTCTCCAGTCCACTCGACCAAACAAACACGTGATGATCCTCCTGCAGGTCGTCACTGAAGCTCTGCCTCAGGAATTGTTATTGCCCTTTTTGCAAATCACTAAGTTTAATTTTCCTGAGGAATAAATTGAGTAACTCCGGGGAGGAATCTGCGCTCAGTGTTTTTCTTATCGAAGGACATTTCCGTCTTGATTTCCTGATTCATTGCTCTGTCTCCAGATCTCCTTCAGAATCAAGGCAGAAAACGGTCAAGCGTTGCTGGTGTTAAAGCTCAACTCAATGAGCTTTCAAATTGTACATCATTACCGGGGACTCGGATCCCATTACGTGCATGGAGATGTGTTGCATCTGTGCATTTTGATGGTACTCCCACATAATAGAGAGAGAGCGGAGAGAAGCACCAAACTCTTATCTTCGCTCGAGGCAAGGCAAACTGTATTACTTTTCCATTTCAAAGAAAATCTCACGACTGGATCAGGTTTCATAGGCAGCCAGGTCCAGTGACTTAACCAGAGCTGATCACAGAGGGCGAGGAGCGTTACAAAGCTGCGGCTCATGTTGCCCTGTGTCAGCAGCGCTCGGGAGGAAAATAAAGGCATCCTAGCCTCTGTCAAATTCCTGCAGTAACCTCAGTAGGATGCTTCGGTGTGTGAGGAATGAAGGTGGAGGAGGAGGTGAAGGCAACACACTCATTTGTGAGTCAGCCTGCAGCACACGGGGAGCTGTGTCTGGGTTCTGAGGTAAATCCTCGGTCTGCTGCTTGGTTTTTTCCCTTTTCTAATAGCTTCGTAGCATCAATCACGAATCACAGATCGATGACGGTGGATTAGGATTCACGTTTGTTGTTTGTCCTCAGACATCGGACACAAAAGACTTGAGGAGACAAATCAGTCCATCAGCAGATAATGATGTTGATGTTGAACAAGTAGAAAAGGTTCCTACACGTCTTCCCCTTCTCTGTATTCATTCACAACTGACTCACCTAAATTGTCGTCACATCAAATATCACATATCTAAAATCTACATCTAAATATCTACATCAGTTGTAATTGTCTATGAATTCCAATAACAAGGGCCTACATTCAAATTATAAAGTTAAGGAACAAACATTTTGTTAACTTTCTGCTGTCACTTGGTGGAACTTTTTCTCCGGTTTTCTTTTCTTACGTCTGAGCTCGTTCTCACAGACACTCCAGGACATATTCTGCAGACAATGCGAGAACCAGACATGCTCCATCCTGTCAGCATTCCACCGTTCTGCAGAAACACTTCTGGAAAATTCCTTTCTGAAGGATGGCAGAGAAAAGAGGGGGTGGCGCGTTTGAAAGGACGGGGAAAAAAAGAAAAGACAAAACGCATCCCTCAAATGACTTTAAGGTAAATCTCTCCTCCTTGGATGATTCCACAAAGCAGGTATCAGCTTTTTAATCTGCATGGTGGTGACTGGCTGCAGGTCACAAAGCGAAACCCGCTCCCTGACTGCAAAGCATCTGCACACAGGAGATGTCCAAATGTCAGGAAGCTGCCCCAGAGCTCCGAGCTGACCCAACACACTCCCATTAATTCTGGGCTGCACAACACTTGAATAAAAAAGGCCATGGGATGAATATTTATCACTGATTAGATTGCAGAGCTTTCAATCAAAACCCATACCCACAGCGCTGCTCTTATCCACATACGAAGCAGGCCGTGTTTATTCTGCTAATAAATGGACACTTGCAGAGCTATAGGTCCGTGTTGCCTTCTCCTCGTAGAGCGCTTGGCCTGTGGAGAGAAATCACCATTAGATGTTGATACATAATTTAGTTTCCCACCTGTGAAATCCAACCTTTGCCGCAGAATGAATATGTAAAGCCGGAGGCTGTGGCTCTTATTTTAAACTGGGAAAACTCATTCTGCTCCTCGTGTTCTAAGCAGATAAGCAGCGGATAGAAAAAACGGCAGATTATAAAGTCTCAATTTAGAGCCAATGGCTTCTAGAAATAAAGTGATGTAGCTAAATCATCTCTGGGTTTGAAATCAACCAGTCAGGACACTGTTTATTTTGAGGTTGATTCAGGGTTCAGTGGTAAAAGCAGTGTCGACTCACAACAGGTTCTTGGTTTGAATCCCAGAGGTCTCTCTGTGTGGGGTCTGCATGTTTGCTCCGTGGCACTGTGGGTTTTCTCTGTATGGTTCTACATCCATACTCTGCTAAGGTCACGCCTGGCGTCCACACTGCTCCGGAGCTTCAGAGTCGCATTTTCAAAACGCTTCCACCGCTGTTTGTGTCAGAAAACTCTAGGGTAGTATTTTAGTAGCGATGGACAAAACTGAGATGTTTGGAAACGATGATTTAAACGCTCACAAACTCATTCTAGTTGGGTCTTTTGGTCATGAAATAGCCTTCAGTGATTCGTCAGGCTCCTGTCACATGATCCCCCTTCAAAATAAACTCAACCTGGAATCAGCCTAATGGAGAACACAACATGGAGAATCAATTACAAGCATTGATGAACCCATTGCACTCCATTTGACAATCACACAGTTTACAGGGACGAGCTTGTCTTCCTGTGAACACCTGCAACCACACGCCCCGGTTTACTTGAGTGATCATGAAATATGGGTTTCCAGGCGTTTTCGTTTGGACGAGGATTAAATCTGTTACAGATCCAAAAGCCTTGTGTCAACCGAGATTGTTTAAGATTGAAAAACGCCCTTTTTCAAACAGAAAACGTAGTGGTATGGATGTAGCCTGTACCCGCCTCTCACCCAGTGTCGACGGTGTAGATAATGGAAGGATGGACTGAACAATTCTCGCCTCATTCCACAGGGAGACGCACATCTCACCTGTTTATCACGGGAGCAAACGTGATATTACCACATGATCACTTCTCTTGGTGTTGATCTATAAATACAGCTCTTCTGACCCTTATCTAACTCTGTGGTTGCTCAACATTGAATATTAAGAACATACAGACGCTGGTTGTTGGTCAGGATCCACAAGAGTTGTTGTTTTTGTGTTTTTGTGCCTATATTTGTAATAATAACAACACTTCTGTGGTATTTTTATGAAGAAGCTTTAAATACCTGCAGGTGACACTGTGCTGAATGTGCCTGAGAACATTCTGCCACTAAATTGTTGTTTCACATTCTCACCTCCTACACATTTCACAGAAACAGTGCGTGTTGATTCAATTAAGAAATGAAGAGCGACCACTGCAAGGTTTCTATCAATAACAATGATTCCCTTCAACACTAACAAGTGGTGACGTCTGTGTCACTATAGAGTTGTTCACATAAAGATCTGGCAACATTGTTGAAGAAGTTAAACTTTCACAAGCATGGTATAAATAGTGGTTGTCTTTTCCCAACTGGCTGATCATCACCGACAAATACAATCTGTTAATTTGGGCCTTTTCCCAGTTCAATAAGAATCAAAACCATTCTGATATGTTGGATAAATATAAAGCAGAAACCAGTAGCTATAAACTTAGCTTAGCATAAAGGCAGGAAACAGCCTTGGTCCAGCAAAATGATTGGAGCAACATTCAACCTCAGATTAAACAAACAAGTCAATGTTAATTAACTATGGAGGTTGTGTTTTCATCTGTGTTTGATTAGTAGTTAGCGAAATAATCCAAAAGCTAACGTACAAACAAGGATTCCGGACCAGCAGGTGGCGCTAAAGTGTACAACAGTGATCCATCTAAAACTCAGTGAGCTTATTCACATTTTTGCGATAGAAAGAAACCAAAATAATAGTACCTCGTAGTTTTTCACTTATTTCCTTATAGTTATTCTACATCCTCATCCAAGACACCTTTCTAATAGCAACACTGGGCTGAGAAACATTGAGATATGCGCCGGTGCCGTATTTACCACCGACACTGACATATTAAAAGTGTAGTTTGTAGTTTCTTTGACCGAATAACCTCAACAAAGAGACAAACCCGTGCAGCCTGCAGCCTGTCACACCTCACACAGTTTTCCTGCAGCTTGTTGTGTCTGGGGATTGACTTTCGACTGTGGAAGCTTAAGAATCTAAATTGGTTGCCAGTGCTCCTTTCAGTCCCTTCAGACAACGTATTGACTTCCTGCGTCCAGGTACCTAAACCCTGCGCCCTGAGGTTAGCGGGGAAAAGGAAGAAGAAGAAGAAAAAGAAGAAGAAGAAAATCAATCCATCAGTGAATCTTTGAATTTAAAAACCAAGGGATGCAGAGAATATACCTTGAATAACCTGGACTTTAATGTACGAGTTAGGAATTCAGGTCTCGACGAGTTTTCATTTGAAACAGACACAGCTCACTTCTTTGTATAGAACACAATCATATACACAACACACACACACACACACTCATATGAGCCTGAGTCCTCACACTAATTATCATTCAGACCTTTTGGACGACAAAATTGCGGCGTGGTGACATTTGACCCCGGTGGTCCGTGTGCTGCTGTGTGACCCGGTTAACTAATGGACTAGCTAATCAAAGGTTGTTGGCCGCGTCTGTCTCACCTCTGTCAATAGACGAGTGTTGACCTCTCAATTACGGCCCCCCCGGCCCCCCCCTCCCCTGCACACAGAACAGACCAGCACTAATCAGCACCTCCGGCCACCTGGAATGTTCCCAGTTTGTAAAGAAGAGGAACCAGACAGGTCTTACTGAGCCGACAGCAAGCCCAGACTCGCTCAGCAGTCAGGGCTGCAGAGCGCCATTAGGAAAAGAAAAAAAAGAAAAAAGAAATGGGAGTGTTGTGGCAGCTTTTGTGTTTGTGTTCTCACAGGAAAGAAAATACACACTTGGCAGAGGAAATGTTGCCGATTCTGCAAAAAGTGCAACTATTAACGCAGCCAGACGTAATGAAACAAAAGCCTCTTATTGCATCTTGATGTGTTGAATCCCCATGGCAACAGGACGGGTTATTGCTTCTCCTTCTCGATGTTCCAGACGTTGTTCTGCACCGCGGTGATGACGATGACGAGCCGTTCACGCTCCAGTGATATTCAGATAAGGCACAATGTTGCGGCGGAATGGAGTTTTTTCAGTGATTCACGCTGCGATGCCGTTCCTCCTCCACTGTTATTACCACATGTTCCATTACACCACGTCAGGGAGAGAAGTGCATAAACACAGGGTACTGACAGACCCCCGGTCTCACACGTGAATGGGAGAATTACCCGACTCCCTCCTGCCCCGACACATTCACCCTGCAAGGCAACTTCTTTCTCCTTTTATTAACGCTGCTGCAATTCAACTATTCCTAAAGGTCCAGCGTGTACGATTTAGGTGAAACGATCTATTGGCAGAAATTGAATATGAAATAATCCTGCTGATGTTTTCACTAGTGTTTAATCACCTTTATATTTACATCAGGAGCAGGTCGTCTCTACGGAGGCCGCCATGTTTTTTACAGAAACACAAACTGGACAAACTATACCTTTTGAGTTTTTATGACAACTGAAGCTACCACAGGTTCTCTTTAAGGTTTGGAAGGGGAGGGTGAGGTGAGGGGTGTTCACCTGCAATGTGCAACTTCACCACTAAATGTCACTTAATCCTACACACTGATCCTTTAAGTCTGAATCAACATGATACACGCTAACATATCAGGAACGGCTACGACCAAATCAAGAAGCAAACATGGGTGCCTGCTTCATTATTTCTTAAAATCTCTGTCTGTCCACACTAAAATGGAATCCTGCAGTTTTCAAACTCCATTTTGTGGCTTCAAAACACATCCACTTTTCGAGTGAGCTAGTGTGGACTGCAGGCTTAACGTAGCTAAAGCAGCGCATTTTAAAGCTTGAATGTATAAATGTTTGGGTGTTGGCAAAAGAGCTCCATATTCGAGCAACTGCATGTTGACAAATTCAGTATTTTAACTTATAAGGTAGCAATGAGTGTTTCTGAAGACCCCAAATGGCCAAAACATTCTGTTATGACGGTAGAAGTAGCAAAAAAACCTGTAAAATGTGATGATTATCCTTGAAATCTCCTTTTCAAAATAATAAATTGAATGAAATCTAGATGTTCATGATTGTCTGTGATTGACATGAAACTACAACTATAAACTGTTACGCTTATAAAGAACAAATAACAAATAAAACGAAGGTTCTCCAGTAAAGTTCAGTGGCACATGACCGATTAAACTTAATTTAAATCGAAACACAGATAATAAAGTGTTTACGTTTGACACATTGAAATAACCCAGCCATTCGTTTACAATAATAGGATTTACTGAGAATCACAATGACCCAGGATCAGTCAGCACCAAACACTTCACTCCAGTTACAAACAAAAGACTCACTGAGGAATTTGCACGTATCGATTCAGATTCAGAGAACTCCGTAAATCTGCCTGAAACTATTTTCTGTGAAGCTCTTGTCAATGTTGTTTTATCAATTTCATTTCAGACAGATGTGACAGGAGCAGCTTTAAAAAAGCCATTTAGAAAAACCGTAGAAATGTTGGACATTCGGTTAATTGCATCGCCGGCTCCTGCCAATATCTCAGAAACTGGAATTTGATTAGACTGGAATTCAGACTTTATTATTATTTATTGTTTTGTTTTTGCAGAGTCTCAGTGATTCTCCATAAGACCTTATCACATTGCACCATATTTGTATAGAGCTCACACAAATCAAATTCACAGAGGTTCCTATTTGGTTTTTTTCCCACGGGAGAGAAAGTCCATTTGTATTCTGGGTGTGACTCCTCGAATCTGCATCCAAATGGAGGGAGAAATATTTATGCTGCGAAATGATGGCGCTCTTCATTGTCAATTTGCTTGAACATAAAAGTGCATTAGAAGGTAGGTGCATTCCTGCCCAGGCAAGTCAGGACAGCATCAGCCAATGAGGCGTCAGATAGACGAGAAAAGAGAACGAGGGGAGAATGAACGTGGAGAGAGAAGCTGTGGGCGGCCTCGGGCTGCAGAGCCTGCAGACACGGCCCACACCCAGGAATCTCTCAGAAAAACATCCAGACTGCAATAAATGTCGAAAGGCTCTGAATCAAACAGCATCAATTAGACATGAGAAGAGCTTGGGTGTGATTATTAAATAGGTAAGATTACTATGTGCATTTTTGCAGACGTGCATATGAGGGAAGGTGCAGAGCATGAATATGAAACGACGATGGCAGACAAAGACTCTTAATGCTGCATGTTCTACAGACATGAATAAACAATAAGCATCTGTGATATGAACGTGCAACGTTCCCATATGTTATTCGTGAAGAGATTTCTGAATTACAGAAAGAGACTGCAGCTTGGATGTTAATCTTTGAGATGAGATTTGGATTAAACTCATCTGCTTCCTGTGGATTAAAGTCAAAGTCAATGCTTACTGAGATGTATTGTGGCTCCTGCAGATGGACTCACAACACATCAGGTACATGAGATGCAAGAACTATCAAAGTTATTAGTCAACACTATTTTGTTAGTGGAAAGCACTTCAGGTAGTTCAGCGAAGTTTTGGCAAAGATTTGAAGGAATACCGTGTCGGATGAAAACAGCATTTACTATATAAGATAAGAAATTAAGCTAATAAACTTGAATTTCTAATTTATTCCAACTTTTTTCATTCAAATTGGCCAACCCGCCCATGTGCTTATAGTGATATATTCAATTAAATCATAAGAAACATTATCTCAAGGCACCAAATAAGGTTGAGGCCTCACAATACTATAGAGAAACCCAACTGTTCCATCAACGACTGTGGAGAGAGACTAAAACTCCCTTGTTAACTGGAAGAAACCTTCAACAGAACCAGTTGGAACCAGTTGGCGTCCCGTCGGGGGTGAAGAGGCGACTTGTGTCAAATGTCAAATAGTGAATCGTGTTGTAAGTCGATGATGCTGCAGTTGTCTCCTGATCACAGTGAACATTTTCAATCTAATCTTAAACCAACACAGGGGTTCAGCCATGTGTGGAGGATCCCAGTAACACACACACACACACACACACACACACACACACACACACACACACACACACACACACACAGGTGTCATCACCGAGGCTAATCTGACCGTTGAATCTGAACGTGTTGGAGCTCACATTCCTCACAGTGACGTGTTCCAACGGAGCCTTCACTCCGGTGAGCCGCTGCCTTCAGGGAGCGTGCAGCTGGAAACATCTCCTCCTCCTCAGCTCAGCCTCTGCGTCTAAGGGTCAGCGCTCATCTGCACAAAGCGCTCTGCACGGCAACCTGGCTTGTTCACTGCAGCAAAACATGGACGTAGTGCACCATCGACCAGGCTGTCAGAAGCTGGAGACAACAACACGTTCGAGTCGTAACACCATGAAACATTCAGCAAACACAAAGACGGTGATGAGATTGTTTTGCACACAAAACACCTGCAGGATATGAAACGTGTAAAAGTGAAATGATGTCAGACGGACCTGCTCTGAATCAGAGTCAGAGAGCAGCAGCAATCAGATCTACTCAGTGCAGCTTGTTAAACAGGAGCTTTGGAGCCTGTTTGTTTTCACTCAGCGCTTCATGTTTTACGTGTCTGCAGATTATTTTATGCGTCAATAAAGAAATGCTGCAGCGTTGAAGCCGTTTGTGGAGACTTCCTGTTAACACCGAGCGTTTTGATCTCATCTGAGCCACAACAGCATGCTCACACCTTTGTCACAGACTTCAATGGGACCTCAGTTCCTGCAGGTTGATGCACGGTGATACAAGCTGTCGGAGCCGTGGAGCCAAACAGGTTGTGTGTATATTACGTGTGTGTTTGCGTGAGACGTTTTTGAAAAAAACAAAGCGACGGCGGGAGTTCAGACGGTTCACGCTGCAGCCGGTGGAGCCCGAAGGAAAAACTCTCCTCCTGCAAAGTCTCTCTCGGTGTGGTGAGGAAGCTCCGAGTGCCGAGTGTTCAGAGGCTCGTTTTTCAGCTGTCACCTTCCAGTGGTCCAAAAGATTACCCCCCCCCACCCCACCACCCCCTCACCCCACCCCTCCCCACCGAACCAGCCAGGCTGTCCGGGGCTATCGGGGCCCACACAGAACACAGAGGTGTTCTGTGTGGGCCCAGTCTGTCTCCGGAGGAACCACAGCTCATAACTCACACATATTGGTGTCCTTGTCAATAAAATCACATATAAGGAAGATTGGCCTCGAATGAATGTGCTCTCCAGAGAAATATCTTGTCAGCTGAGGTGTTGGCGCTGCACCTCAGGAATGTGCCGGCGCTGTTCCCTCCTGCACCCACCCTCCCACCCACCCACCCACTCACCATCACCCCCCCCCCCCCCCCCCTCAAAACACCCTGCCATTGTGATGGGGAAGGAATGCTTTTCAAAAAGTTTTAGTCCTTTCACACTGAGGGATGTCGGGTGTCGCCTTGTTTTTCACTCAAGGGCCGAGAACAGGGGGGGGGGGGGTACACAGCTCGAGACGTGTCTTCATGCTTAATGCACACATGTAAATACTATGTACACTGATTCTAGGGCTGGATCATGTTCAGGAGGTGAAATGTAGAGCAACTGACTACAATGGAGATTCTTTTTTCTCTCTCTCGCCTCAGTTGTGAATTATCCCTGAACTATCTTTCTGGAAATGGGTTCAGGGGCTGGTGAAGTGCTTCAGAGACGCTCGGGCCTAATGAAGAATGTAAAGTTTACTCTGGAGATCAGGAGCAAAATGAGCAAATTACAGCAGCGACTCATCAAATAGTGCACGCGAGGCCCTTATTTGATGAATATTACATGAAACTCCTTTATTCCACTTGTAAGTTCAAGAGACTTCTTTCAAAGCCTTTGATGTGGTTGATGTGTTGTGTTAATAGGATGATTTTGAACATACTGTTGTTTGAACACAGAGGATTCGGGTTTACAAATTCACTTTGATTCCAGTTACCGTGTTTATCTTCCCCTTTCTGGATTCCTGGAAGTAGAACCATGCCACATTTCAGGGTGTGGCAGCTTTTTATGACCGGGAAGAAAATGGGCGGTCCTCCTCAGGTGAGACGTTCTCATTGGTCGGCGCGGTCCCTCTAAAACCCCAATACCTGAATCAGGTAGAGAAAAAAGCCAGAGAGGACACAGATAGCTCCCAGCCAGTCGCACCTCCAGTCGCTCCTGCAGACGGCCTTCAACGTTTTCCATCCGCTGTTTGATTTGCGCCGAGAAAAACAAAAGGAATCACAGAGGAACTAAAGGAGCAATTCAGGTGAGTGGTGCTTTTCCAACAAGGTAAGGAAACGTCTGTGCACAGAAACAAGTCTGATCCAGACAGCAGAGTCGTCGAGAGCTACAGCTTTTTCACAACCAACAGCAGAAGTAGTTGTAGTCAATGTGTTAAAACGATAAGATCACCCGGAGGAATCAGGTACTTTTGTTTTTTAGATTCTGCAGAAACCACCGAGATTTTCCAAAGTACGGGAGAAGGAGAGAGGAGGAAAAAGTCAGAATGGGTCCTAAATGCATAAAAGAGGAGAAAGTGTGACTATCACAAGTCTTCAGGTGCTTCAGGGGGTCGAGCAAATTGTTCAGGTGGTGTTGTGTTTCCTCAGGAGTGGGAGAGGGTGTGGGGGGGGGGTAGACAGTCACTCAGCTCAGGCCTGTGATAACCTGCCAGAGAAACCAGGATTCCAGCAGCAGCCTGAAACCCTGGAGCCACGAGCGGAGCCGGGCAGGCCTGGTCTCGCTCAGACTCGGGCTCCGACTCCAGGAAAAAAGGGAGAGGCCGGCATCCAACCTGCCACCCACCCCACCCCCCCACCCAAACCTCCGAGGCGTCCTCATAAATCATAGAGTCCCAATCGCCTCGCTCGGGCGCCAGGTGCCACGGCGCCTCCATCCTGCAGATTAACACTGAGAGTGAAAGCTTAGGGCTTTTTTCCTCCATGTTACTTTCACACTCCCAGGAAAAACTCATCGCAGGGTATCAGAGGAGACAGGGTTGTGTTTTAATTGTTGTTATTTGTCATGTTAAAATGTTGTGTCTTTTTTTAGTTTTTTTCCCCCCAGACGCCATCGGCAGGAATATTCCATGTGTTCTATCCTTCATTCCACCGGAGTCTGTATCTGCAGTTAACCAGATTTCAGTGGTGTGAAGTGTAAGAGACATGGGGATATGACTTCACCAGCAAACAGTCACAACACCAGACGGCAGCCGAGGCAAAAGTCGAACAAATAACACAGTTTGCTGTTTGGTTTTTCCTTTGGTTTTATTTTTAATGACGGAAACTATATTGTCTCCTATGAAATCCTGCTCTTTACTGCTGCTGTGTACTTTTCCTGTGATATATAGAATAAAATCTGCCATGTGTGTATTCTCATCAATAAGATAATGTACTGAGCAACTCTGTAATGTGAATAAACTCCCTGACCTCCTGCTCATGTGTTCAATATTTCCTGCAAGTGCAACATTCCAAATCATTACTGAGCCATTATACCACCCACTCCAACATTCTGTGGTTCTCAGCCCCAGAGCGTGATTCTGTTTTTTTCCAGTACAGCCAACCAGGAGAGATTGAGACTCAGCCCACACAAACAACCTTCACCGTTTGGCAAATGAAGCTTATTAAGAATTTAAAAACATGCCCCCACTGTAGCACACACAATGATATCATTAAACAGGTTCCTCAGCGGCTGGAGAGATGCACCTCGGCTCCTCCCAGCTCTCCTTCTCTCTGCAGCCGTGCACGTCCATGTGAAGGACTCACATAATTGTCTTCTTCGGTTTCACTTTGTAAATGCATCACACTCTTTACAATACAAGCGATGGAGATTCCATATATGAGGGATATTGGTTTTGTGGTTTTTGTGTAGCTCAGCGTCTCAAAGTGCAGGTTGTTTCCTCCCGGCCGGGCGGGTAAAGCTTTCAGCTCCGTGGAATTACAAATAAACAGAGCATATTGCATTCAGGTGTGTGTGAGCCCTTCACCGGCCGAGGTCTGTGTTGTTACTGACAACCAATTCCCTCTGGAGGCCTTTTAGAAACATGAAATAATAACAACACTAAAGACTAAAGGAACATGCAGTTGGCCCATGGTTATGTATGTGAGCTCGTATATATATAAACGCACACCCTCCTTTGTCTCAATGGCACGGAATGGATTTTTCCCCCAATGGCTTCTAAATGTATTTTAGTAGCTGAGCGATGTCGGGCTTTGAAGTGCATCGCTACGAGCAACGTGAGTCTCTGAGACAACAGGAAAACAGGCGGAGGAACAATGTGCTGGGATATGAAGAACATGCCCCCCCCCCCGAATGTTCTGTGCGGTCGTGTTAACAACCTGCGGTGGATCTGCAACCACAGCAGAATGTCATAGCTCCGCCCCCTCATCAAACCACATTTAAATCAGATCCAGATTTTAATTTGGAGCTGCACCACACATTCATAAATATCAGTCGTCTAAACAAATCAGATTTTTTTAGAATCATGATTGTGAAATCAAAGAAAAACCCTAAGTTCCTAATCTCATCCACATCACAGCATTACACCAACTTTCATGGAAAACAGGGTGAAATGTGCACTTTCTGAAGTTAAATAATAATAAATAATGATAAACTAGCAAATGTAGCATGTGATCTGCAGTTGTCAGACACAGTTAATGATAAATACAATCTGTCCCTGTTTAAACTGATTGTCTGGTTCACTAACGAGCTCGTTATCAATCAGCTCTCAAGGACAGAGATGATCCAAAAAGCAGAGAAGACGATGAGGTGATGGATGATGATGATGATGATGATGATGATGAGGATGATGATGAGGATGATGATGAGGATGATGATGATGTCACCTGTTGGTTCCCTGAGTTAAATGTGATCCACCTTTAATAGCCATTACAATATAAAAAATTCCAATTTTTAAGGATTAGGAAAAAAGGACAGAAAGCTGAATAACAACATGTTTATTATTAATAGAAATGTCATTAATTCTTATTTACATGTAAAAGTCATATTGTTTTCACAGAGAAGCTGATCCTACGTTGAGAAAATATAAAATTTATTTTAAACAAACAAACAAAACAAACACAGACAACAACATAACAGTTTAAAACATTGACCTTTTGATTTTAATTAAGCTGTTTATGGTGAAAACTAGAATATTTAGGCTGTTGACAAATGTTTTAATTTTAAATAAAAACTTCAACTTCCTATTAGAAGGATTTATATATTGTCAACATTTGTTATTTAGCTTCACATGTTTGCTGTGACAGGTTTCTTATTTGCTCACATAGATATTTTTATTTAAAAAAATGTTTGAAATAAAAACCTATCAAACTAAAAAACTAACTTTACTTATTAAAATGTTGAACTGGAAAATAAGTGTGTCAAACATTTGCATAATCAGTTGATGCTTCTTCAATTTCTCACAAATTAGAAAAGTAATCCATTCATAAACAGATTCTCTGGGGCACTAGTATAAATATTCAATCTAGCAAACTTTATTGGCTTGACAACTTAATAACAACAACATAAATATTTGAAAAACAAAATCTACTGCATCCTTTCAAACTGGCAGTTGCCCTGTTACTGGTTCAACTCACTCTGCATCATTTGTCAGTTATAAAACCTCAGTTCATAGTTCATCAGTTGTTTGCAGACTGGTTTGACTTACGTGTCAATGACGTATAAGGATTTGCAACAGGCCAATTTTAAAATACAAAAAAAAAAGAATATCTATTATGATTATTCTGACATTAAGAATATTGTGTACACAAAGTTATTTTGGACTAATGATAGATGAACATTTTAATGCAAATATACATTTCGTCCAGTAATGAACAAACAAATGATAAATTACTAATAAATTCATAATAACCGAGGTGAAATTACATGTTACATTTTTGGGGTGGTATTTATTCATGACATTGTTTTTTACATAAACCGTTGTTTCTGAAATATTAGAAGAAAAATAGTCCAATTGCTTTAAAATATTTTACTATTAGTACTAAATGTAAATCATTAATAGAATATAAAAAAGCAAATCTAGGACATATATCTATCATGTAAAACACTCTGCAATGGTCGCATCACATACAAAATCTAAAGGCACAGAATTGGCCACCAAAAGAAAACAAGCTAGGACAGCACAAAAGGTCACTATAAAAAATGAATAATCAAATTTTGTTTTTTTTAGGTCAAACCACATGATATCCAAATGTGGCAACCACATACCAGTTGATTAAAAGGTTATTTTTTTCCAAATTTGAGATTTACAAACCTGTTTCCATGTGTCCTTGGCAAAATGGCTTATGATGCAACTACCTGTCTTTGAATGCACTTCAACATCAAAGTCCCAAATTGGTCCTTTGTAAATGGTCGCATCACATGTTATTTCATAAAATGAACATCATGGGACAAAGTTTGTTTGTATACTATGATAGAAATATAAATGCAAATGCTTTGCAGCTTTATACAGGATTACAAAAGACTTTGGAAATCCTGCCAAATATGGCAGAAAATACATTTGAGTAGATTTTGAGTAAGTTCAAAGAAGTTTTCACGTCAATGACCCTACACAACTTCAACTGAAATCAAAAATGTGGACATTGTGTCTCCTCTTCATCTGTCCCCTTCTGAGTGTGACGCCGGGAGAGGACACAGGTGAGAGCAGATGTTCCCACAGCGCGTTGTGAGGAATCACCTGAAGACTGAATGTGCTGATTCGCTCTGTTCTCTGTGGTGAAATGTTGTTTGTTCGGTCTCTACTCCCGATGACAGTTTGACTGGAGCAGCCGTTGCTAATTGAGAGTGAAACCACGCTGCAGAAATGTTGTTTACGGTGTCGGCCGGATGCTTCGTTCAATCAGATTCACACTGTTGTTAATGTGGCCGGTGAAAACAGACTCACGCCCAACTGCATCTTTTCCTGTTTGTCTCCGTGTTCAGTGGCAGAAGATCTCGGTTCCCATCAGCTGCAGCGTCTGGTGGAGCTGCTGACACACCAGGAGTGTGAGGACCTGCTGGTCGCCCTCTCTCACCCGGAGGAGAACATCTTCCAGCATCTCGAGCGCCTCTCACCAGAGAAGAACCAGCTGGATATCAAACCGCGATCCAAGAGAGACACGTCTTCCTCTGATGGTCGGTACTGAAACATGTCTCACCTGAAACTTTTGGCACATAAGTCCCACATGGTTCCTAGACAGTCATTGAAAGTTAGAGGGCAGATATCAAGGGGACGAAGACAGATAACAGAGAGGAGACGCTCACTCGGACCTGTGTGCGTCTCCGCCTCCTGGTGTGTGTCTGTCTGACTGTCACCGGCCTGTCTGTGTCAGATCCATATGTTTTGTGTTTACCAGAGGAGAACATCTTCCAGCATCTCGAGCGCCTCTCACCGGAGAAGAACCAGCTGGACATCAAACCGCGATCCAAGAGAGACACGTCTTCCTCTGATGGTCGGTACTGAAACAAGTCTCACCTGAAACTTTTGGCACATTAGTCCCACAGGGTTCCTAGAGAGTCATTGAAAGTGAGAGGGCAGATATCAAGGGGAAGGAGACAGATAACAGAGAGGACACGCTCACTTGGACCTGTCTGCGTCTCCGCCTGCTGGTGTGTGTCTGTCTGACTGTCACCGGCCTGTCTGTGTCAGATCCATATGTTTTGTGTTTACCAGAGGAGAACATCTTCCAGCATCTCGAGCGCCTCTCACCGGAGAAGAACCAGCTGGATATCAAACCGCGATCCAAGAGAGACACGTCTTCCTCTGATGGTCGGTACTGAAACATGTCTCACCTGAAACTTTTGGCACATTAGTCCCACATGGTTCCTAGACAGTCATTGAAAGTTAGAGGGCAGATATCAAGGGGACGAAGACAGATAACAGAGAGGAGACGCTCACTTGGACCTGTCTGCGTCTCCGCCTCCTGGTGTGTGTCTGTCTGACTGTCACCGGCCTGTCTGTGTCAGATCCATATGTTTTGTGTTTACCAGAGGAGAACATCTTCCAGCATCTCGAGCGCCTCTCACCGGAGAAGAACCAGCTGGACATCAAACCGCGATCCAAGAGAGACACGTCTTCCTCTGATGGTCGGTACTGAAACATGTCTCACCTGAAACTTTTGGCACATTAGTCCCACAGGGTTCATAGAGAGTCATTGAAAGTTAGAGGGCAGATATCAAGGGGAAGGAGACAGATAACAGAGAGGAGACGCTCACTTGGACCTGTCTGTGTCAGATCCATATGTTGTGTGTTTACCAGAGGAGAACATCTTCCAGCATCTCAAGCGCCTCTCACCGGAGAAGAACCAGCTGGATATCAAACCGCGATCCAAGAGAGACACGTCTTCCTCTGATGGTCGGTACTGAAACATGTCTCACCTGAAACCTTTTGGCACATTAGTCCCACAGGGTTCACAGAGAGTCATTGAAAGTTAGAGGGCAGATATCAAGGGGACGAAGACAGATAACAGAGAGGAGACGCTCACTTGGACCTGTGTGCATCTCCGCCTCCTGGTGTGTGTCTGTCTGACTGTCACCGGCTTGTCTGTGTCAGATCCATATGTTGTGTGTTTACCAGATAGCGAGGCTAAGTGCCAAGCGGCCCTGACGGCCTGGCTGCTGAGATACGGCGAGCGGATCTACTACGACAAGCTCTCCCGCGCCTTGATGCACATCGGCAGGACCGACATCGCCATTGGTGAGAAACAGGCGTAGGCGGGGGGGGAGGGGAGCCCAGGGATCTATTTTTAAACACAACAGTTTTGCATGGGGGTGCCGCGACAAGGTGAAATGTTGTTGGAGGAAACATCTCAGCATGTCCTTCCTCCAAATGCAAATTGGAACCAAGCCCGGTTCGGGTACACGTGGAATCGGGTTTATTCTCGGTCAAGAAGGCCTCAGTACGACTAACCACAGTGTGTAATCGCCTCATTACTTTGAGATCTGTTTTTAATTGGAACTTCAAGAAGTGGCACATTTCTCACACTGCCAGTCGCTGGCATGTGTCTGCAGTCCGGTGTGTGCGTGCAGCTCAGAGAGAGGGAGGTGTAACCGATCTGACAGAGGACTCAGCGGAGCCGACACCAGCCACGGAACAAACCATCTGCTCCTTTCATCAGCAGCTTTGGAGGGAAAAGAGGGGACAAGGAGAGGATGGGAAGAGATGAGTTATAAGACGTGGGGGAAAGGGGGGAGTGCATGAAAATAAAAGCTGTTTGGATGCAGAATGCTGCAATTACCCTGCACTTGATTGCAGTTCTGAAGAGATCCACTCGTACGTCGGAGCTCGAGTGGCTGGTTTTGTTTTATTTCCGAACTAAAGGACGACAGTTGTTCTCCTGCCAGAACTAATTATGTTCATGGCAAGAAAACAACAATTAAATTCAAATTCACAACCTTTTTTTTTATGGGATGGAACACACGAGCGCTCCGAGCTCTTGAAGTGACAGAGAAATCCTCTTTCACCTCGGCTCCTGCTTGTGTTTGTGCTCTCACAGAAGTGGGGACGAACGTCAACGAGGACAAAGACTCCAACCTGAAGCGCTACGTGGACGGCTACCACAAGTACGTGAGGTCGCTGGACGTCCCGTCGGTGCAGCCGGACGCAAAACGACCCCGGGCTGCGGGTCGCAAAAGAAAGAGAGCAGGTAAAGAGAAAGTCTCACACAGAAAACAGACTGAGTGAATCTTAATCTCGGGCTTTTGAAGCGGAGAGGAGATTTTCCCGGGGTTGCCCCTCTGGAGGCCGCCTGAATGACAAATTATCAAATGTTTCACTGAACCATGAATCTATTAAGTGTTTAGATGAGATGCTGGATTAGATTTGGTGGCCGTGGGCAAGCTTCCAACTCATTACTCCTCCACATCAACACTCTCGCTGCATGAGGACTATTTCCCAGGACACCTTGAAATTCAAAAATGTAATTATCACCTGTCCATTTTCTTTTCTTTTTTAATCCTCCCGGGCGTTTAATTCAAGTTAAGACTTGACAAAGAGAATGCTCCCACGGCCCTTGTGTGATTGTAAGTGTGTCTGTCGTCATTGTGTTGTGTGTGTGTGTGTGTGTGTCTCAGTGAAGGATCTGTCGTGGAGGGACCTGGACCTGCTGGTGGAGGTGTCTCCTGTGCTTCCCTACCTGAAGGGCCCGTTGGACGTGCTCCTGCCCGTCCTGTACGGCGTCCTGCTGGGCTTCGGAGGCAGCCTGCTCGCCGGGGCCGCCATCATCCTCATCTCCCTCCACGTCTCCCGCAGAGCCGCCGCCCCCCCCAACCCCCGGGTCACTGGCAGCTCTTACTCTTACTCCAAGCTCAGGGTCTGAGGCTAAGATGCTAAGATGCTAAGATGCAGGATGCAGGATGCAGCTCCTGGAGATCAGACTGGCAGTTCAGGGCTTAACATGACATTTAAAAAAAGTTGGCATTTACTAAACATGCCTTATCTTTTATTTATTAAGGTTTTTATTTCCTAAACTTCCCACTTCCACAGTGATCAGCAGAGGAAACAATATAAGAACTCAATTATGACAAATCTGAGCAGGTTCCTGTCCCTCACCACCTGAAGGAACCTCTGCCTGTCGACCGACACCAAACAGATGTTCTATAAGGCTGCTGTACATGCTTGCTCTTTTAATATGACTTTTCTTAATAATCTACTGCATCAACCAATGAGCTTGCGTTTAATTTTCAGCAGGAAGATTTGACATTTAACGTAAAGCCAGTAACACACACTGTAAAAAAAAAAGTTATTTAACAGAAATGTATTGTATTATTTATTTATTTATTTCTAAATTAAGCGTAAATGAGATAATAAAACAGTAAATTACTTTTATAACCCTAACCCTAATCCATTAAATAAAAGTTGTAATAGGTAAATTAATAAAATGCCTAAGCACCTGAAGTTGGACGTAGCTCTGCTCGTCTTGTACGGCGTCCTGCTGGGTCTCAGTGGCACCTTGCTCTCCGGCATCTTCATCCTCCTCTTCATCCTCCTCTTCATCTCCAACAGAACCAGGGTCACTGGCATCTTTCTTTCCAAACCCAGACTGGAGATGCTAACTTGCAGCTACTCGGAGGTCAGACTATCTGTTTAGGGCTTTTAATCAAAGTAAAGGAACACATGCATTCTTTGTAAATGCCTAAACTTCTGATGTCCACAGTGAGCCGCAGAAGAACCAATGTAGAAACTCAATCATATTGATTCCACCACACCAGGACAAACAGGACAGTGATAATGCTGTTTCCGATAAAGTAATTATCCATGCTGTGTGGAGCTGGACCGGTGAGCGTTCCAGTCCTGCCAGTGGGAAGACGACCACTGGTGTGACAGATGCGCTGGAACCCGGCCCTCACACCAAAGGTTGTTTCCGGTGTTACTGTGATAGCGATGCCACTTTCCATTTCCCCTCCAAGTGACGGCAACGTGCCCGTCTGGCATCGGAGAACAACTAATTATCCAGCCTGCCGCCTGCTTCCCGGGGGCCTGGCCGATGCCTCCGCCCGAAAAGACTAATAACAATGACAACGCCGGCAGACAATGGAAGAGCTGCTGGTTGTGATGGAAGCTGCTGGCGGCTCACAGGAGCCAGATAGAAGACTCGCAGCTGGGTATCTGTTTTTAAAGGTGTGAGGTAGAAGCGAGGATTGTTAGCGAGCTGAGAAAACTCCATGTAGGTTCAGAAAATGTCAGAACAGAATCCAAATGTCTGTTTCAGATGATTCAGATCAACTCTTTTCCTTGCATTTCCTTACATGAGGCTGTTTTCACGTTAACTCTGCTGAGACAAAGTTTAATAAGAACAATAGCAAGACACTCTGAGTATTTTCTAGCTTCTTGTTCACGGTTTCTTACACTATTCCCAGTTTCTTCGTCATAATTGAACTAATTACTTCATTATACAAATGTGGCCTCATGTGCTCCAGGAGGCAGACAGCCTGGATTAACTGTGGCACTAAGCAGCAATTACAGACAATTAGTTCATAAATCAACATTTAAACAAATTATAATGCAAAGCAAAGCCGCGTGAGCAATGATCTGAAAGGACAAAAGGCCGAGGATTGGATTTTTGACTTATTAAGTAATGATGACTTTAATAATCTGACACATGACACATGACGATGTTTCGTAAGGCTGCGATAATTGTTCTTTTGGATTTGCACTTTTATTAATACTCTGGTGCATCAACCAATTTGATCGCGTTTCATTTTCAAAAGGAAAATCTATTTCTTTTACACGTTTAAAGGGACTCTTACCTTTGTTGCATTTGAGAATTACAGCACATTCAAATCATCCCGCCTTCCTCCAATGCCCCACCCCCTCGTTCCCATCCGCGGTGTTTTTTTGAAGAAACTTTATTTACAAGCAGACTTACAACCTACTGCCTCCGCGCACGCACGTGAGTTTTTGTTTACCAAAGCAATGGATTCGGATTCAGAAGCACCGGTAAGTTATATACATTTACATTCACATATATATTTTTCAGTTCAATGGTTATTTGCACCATTTATTTGCGCCACAAGAAGCAGACGGAAAACCTGCATGTCCATGCAGCAAACAGACAGGTCTGTCGGCCAATAAGATCCTTCGGTCCGAAGAATTTTATTGGTTGAAGTTTTCACTAAATATTATGAGAGTGAAATAATTGTTTGTTTTTACTCCTGGTGGGTCTGTCTTGCATTTTAGAGTGTCATTACCTTATTAATACCAATTTAACCTTATCCAAAAAAAGTGTAAAAATGCAACAAAGGTAAGAGTCCCTTTAAGATAAAAACAGAAACATACACTATAAAATATTTTTGGCAAATATTATTTTTTTCTAAACTAAATGTAAATACCATTTAACTACAGTAAATAATTTGTATTGAAATCATTCAAATTTATAAATAAAATTTGATTTGTAAATAAATTTAATGGGAAATTATAGATTTCTCTACAGTCATTCAATCGCTGAATGGTCTTGAATATTCCTTTTAATTTAATTATATGACAAATACAAAAAATAACCATCATTTTGCTAAAGGTATGTTTTTGTATCTGCATTTTCTTTTTAAATGTATGTTTTTGTTTTACTGTTATTTTGATGGGAAGCAACTTTCCCTACCAGAGCGTCATATCTATTTATAGTAGCGTTGTGTTGTAACAGTTAGTCTTTTCGCTCCGTGTGTCTTCAGACTACATTGTGTTTCACCTTCATCAGCGAACCTCCCGGGCGGCAGAACTCTTCACGACAAAACTTCCCGTGTCCTTTCGGTTCCCCTGCTCCGCTGTGAGGATCCTGCAGGTGCCGACTGTGACAGGTTCACCTGCTGCGGGCTCACCTGTGTTCCTGGAACCAGTGGAGAGGAAAGCCAGCGTACCGTTTGCATGAATAACTCAGAGAAACAAGGCGCCACATGGGGCCTGCATCATGGAGGTGACACTCCTCAGCGTCGCCCAGGTCCCGACCAGGAAGCTTCTCTGGTAGCGGGTGAGGGAAACTGCAGAAAGCACCTCCGGCCTGTTTAGGTGCAACGTGTAACTTCTGGACTTCACAGCACAGTGAACAATCTCATCTCACGTGATACAACCTGGTCCTTTAAGATGCATTTCATTCACTGAGCGCCAGAATAGGCAAATGTTCATTTCGGGCCATTCTCATGCAAAAGGGTCGAAGCAATCACAGACGTCATGGATGAATAGAGCAAGACATGAAATTGACATTTACAGCCAGACGTGTGAGGATATGGTTTCCAGGCATTTCCATTCTCATGTAAAATAGGCCTTTTTCCTTCCCTTCTTTTTACCGGGGTGGTTTCTTTGGGTTATTTAACCGTTTGCAGAGCAGCTTATCAAACCCTGCTCTCCGAGGAGGCCACATCTGTCTGTTGTCATTGGCGGCGCTCGGCATGAGGAGTCAAGTGTTCGTCTGGATGAGGATGTAGATGGACGGGAGGTGATGCGTGCCGAGGGGACCCTCAGACGGAGGGGCCGCGTCCTCCGTGTGCTGAGGCTGAGTGTTCTGCACCGCGGCCTCTCGGGGGGGTGCTTAGTGCCACTGAAGGCTTTAACTTCCCCCTCCCTCCATTTGCATCTTCATTCATCTGCAGGGCCACTGAGGCGCCGCGGCCCCGGCTCAGCCATCACTCTCCGTTTGCTCAATACATATGGATCACAGGAAACAAGATCACAACACCAGCTCTTTTAAAGTCAGACTTCTCTTTTTTTTTTCCTTTTATTTTAATCGCCTCAGCTCCTGCTTTCACAACTTTGTCTTTCATGGTATCCTTCGGGGGAATCGGAGACTTCTTCAAAGTTTTCGGTGGTTGATCAGACAAGAGCGGTTCTGGGGGGGGGGGGTGTGGGGGTTCAGGGACAAAGCCACAGTGCCCTCCTCTGTTCGGCTCAGGTCGTTACAGCAGACAATCAACAAGAGTGGAGTGATACTTTTGCTTTAATGGTTCGATTAAAGAGCGAGTTTAAATGGCAATGATGAACCTGTGAGCTGTAATAGCAGAGGATTATGTGAGGGGATCATTGTGTGGATGATATATTGTAAAAAGCTGAAAGAGACAGAGAGAGAGCAGTAAAATGTATTATTCAAAAAAAGAGAGGAGACGTGATTATTTCAGCTGGAGGAAATGCGGCAGGAACTATTGCTATTAGATTTAATGTGTTTAAGCAATGTTACACAAAAACTAGCATGAAACCTGGATCTGAGGATGAGACGTGGGTCAGAGATACGACCTTTGTCAACATTTTCATCATTTTCTAGGTAATAATTCATGGAATTCATTAAAAAAAAACTTAAAAGGCACTGATGTCGATGAATGTGTGAAATTTGGCGCAGCTTCTATTAATTTAAAGGGACTGTCGGGCCTTGGTGGAAGAATTAAGTGCTGTTGTTAATGTGATAATGAACATTTACACCTTGTCTCATCACATAACAGGAAAGCGCTTCATACTCCTAAATGCCCAAAGACACAAGTGTAATGTCTCGGGCACCTGCATGAACGTCAATGTGCAACACGTGTGTTAAAATACGTTACTATTGAAAACACGTTCAGGTTTCTTCTCAGTAACGTTTGGTTTCTCCGATGCAACCTCACTTAGAAATATAGTTTTACGTTTTAAATCTTTTTTGTTTCGGACTCTTCTACGAAAAGTAAAAATGCAGGTGAGGATGAAGGTAAATACTGCAACATACATGGAAATACCTGAAGACCAGAAGAAGAGAGAGGACTCATCCTGTTTTATCATTTTGTTTCACAATCTCCACGCAGCCAATGACTCTGAGCTCTTAATTAAAAATAGTTAATAAACCAGACACACAACCACGGTTAAATTCCCCTGGTGACGATGAGAGTTAAAGCAAAAATCTGTAAAAAGAAATCTGTCTGTTTGATTTCCTATCTGTGGAGATAAAAGCCTGCAGATTTCTCCTGTGAGCTTCAAACAGGTGAGTTTCCTCTGCACCAGAGACCAGCAGCGAATCCTCAGGGGACGACTCACAACAACAGAGCAAACAAACATGTCTGAGGAACGTTTTCCACTGAGAGTCAAGTCCAGGAGTTTTGTCTTTTCTCCATCTCTCCCTTATTCTCTCTCTCTCCCTCTCTTATCGTCGTGTGTTTGGAGGTTAATGAGTGGAAACCTCTGTGGGCCTCTTTCATGTAGAGCTCTCAGAAAAGTTAGTTTGCTAATGTTTGTGCTAATGACTCTGAAGCAGAGGTTAATTTAACTAATGGTGTCTGCCGGCGCAATCTTAAAGCGATTGAAGACAGTCAGACTCAGCTGGTCTCTGTTCCCAAAGTCTCTCTTCTTCAAGTGGGACTTTAATGGTGTTTGTCAGTGTGTGAGCACGAAGCTGCAGAGGAGCTGTTTTCAAGAGGTCGTTCACAGCCAACGTGCACCGGGCCCAGGGCTGTGCACGAGCTCCACAGTCTGCATGCCTCTGGACTAGGGTTGCAAAGGGGCAGAAAGTGCCTATTGCCATTAATTTATCCATCAATTGTAAAAGATGTTTACAGACGATTCCAATTGTTTGGCTAACTCTTTATATCTCTGGCACTGCATTAGTGTTTTTGTTTACAAACTTTTTTCTCATCTTATTCTACAGAACAATGCCACGTGCACTATCTCATGTGTGGAGACATTTCAGCCCATCCAATGTAGAAGGAAAGGCTGTGTACATTTGCAAATACTGTGCAAAGACCTATGTTAAGAATGACACTAAGATGCAGAAGCATTTAGTCAAGTGCCCAAAGTTTCCTCAGGGCTCAAATCAGCCTATGACAAAACAAAATGTTTATATTTATGTCTGTATATGACAAGGTAAATACAGTTAGTATAAATTACCTACAACATTTCCAGTTTATTCCCGTTTATTCCCGTTAATTCCCGTTAATTCCCGTTAATTCCCGTATATTCCCGTTAATTCCCATTATAGTCCAGGCAAAGTAGCCCATTTTGGAGCCAAAAATAGAAGTAATTGTAAAAGAATTTTTTTCAGCATAGATTATTTCTATGAGGTGTCCAGAACAACATACTAAAAGTCCTAAGAAATCCTAGTTGAGGAAATATTTTTAATTCTCATCAATGTGTGCATATAAGGCCCGGCAACAATACACCCCAAAAAGACTATTTTTTTCCTTTACTCCTATCAAAATGAAACTTTACACAATGAAAGTAACCATGAACCGTAACATTTTTTGTATTACAAGTTTCTTTGAAAATGAATTTATGTATGTATTTGTAATACATATTCAATAAGTGTGGAGCTCATGTGCTTGTCAAATTCATTTCAAAAGAAACTTGTAATACAAAAAATGTTACGTTTCATGGTTATTTTCATTGTGTAAAGTTTTATTTTGATTGGAGTAAAGGAAAAAAATAGTCTTTTTGGGGTGTATTGTTGCCGGGCCTTATTGGCACACATTGATGAGAATTAAACATATTTCCTCAACTAGGATTTCTTAGGACTTTTAGTCTGTTGTTCTGGACACCTCATAGAAATGATCTATGCTGAAAAAAATTCTTTTACAATTAGTCGGATGTAAAACGCTACTTTGCCTGGACTATTAATTCCCATGGACAGTTTCCAACTTTGAATATTCCTGGAATTTTGCAACCCTACTCTGGACTGAGAGGAAGCTGGAGAATAACCCACAGAGACACGTGGAGATTCAAACCAGCAACCTGTGAGGCCACAACACTAACCACCACAGGACAATCCTTCCTTGGAAATATGAAATCTGAGAACACATCAATAGAAGTCTGATTCTTCCCGCTGCAGCAAAGCTTTTCCCTCGTTTACGTCCTCCTTCCTGTGAGTTTATCTCTCAAAATTAATAAAGCAATTGTGCACGAGCTATCAAATTGTGATTGTGTAATAACACTCACAACACCCCCGATGACATGTTGCAGAGCATCCTGTGGTTTCCTCCCTCGCTGCACTCCTCTAATGAGTTCCCTCAGTGTTGCACCACACTGCGCTGTTTTGCATTGTCTTGTCTAATTTCCCTGCTGGTATGGAATGGCTCAGTGAGGAGCCGCTATCTGCAGCTTCCATCTAATAAGAAGACAGGAGAGCAAACAGAACCTGCCGCTCTGTTTAATGAGATGATGGGAAGATAAAACGCTGCACTGATGACGGGCGTATCTGTCCGACACCAGAGCTGCAAATCCACCTTTGTCTCGATGCCATGTTCAGAGGGAAAGTGAACGTTGTTTATCTTTCCACTGTTTTATCTTCTTCCTTCAGCTCTGGATTGTGATACTGTTTATATGAAGTTTAAATTAATTCCCTCCTCCTCCTGACATTAAGAAAACACCAACCTTAAAGGGTTCTCAGTTTCTGCCTCTGGCTGTTTGTAGTTCACATCATCATCATACATATAGTAAAGTTTATAATAGCGATGGACTTTTAATGCAAAAATGGTTGCGTGAAAGAAAAGAGCTGAAGAGGAAAACAGAACTGGCAGCAGGTTGAGTGGTTTCCTCTCATCAGACCTGGAGCTGGGGCTTCATTTAACCGTAAATAATTTACCATCGTCTAGTCAGAGATGCAGACTCAATAATTTCAAGCCTTAATTAATCACCAGAGGACGCTCCATTGTTGGTGCATTTAATTGCCGTTGAACTGCAGGAATGAGACAATACACAACCTGAATTAATAACAGTTATCAGTGGTCAGATTTGCCCTCGTGGACTCGGTGAACAAACCCTGTCCGAGGACAATCTGCTGACATCGAACGATCAAGATTTATGATTCTCCGGCTGCAGAGCGGTGTGTTAATGAAGCAGAGTAGAGCCCCAAACACGGGTCTGTAAAATGCATATGCAAAGCGCTAACTGCCGTCACTTGATCAATGTCAAAGAGCCATTATTCAAATTTCCAGGAGTGGTTTGGGTCGCTCTACATCATCCTCACTTCCTCGGCTGACACTTACAACCCCTCCGCATATTTGAGGAAGAGTCTTTTAATAAAATTTGGCTTCCTGGCTCTTTATTATGGCGTTCACAATTGAAATCTTTATTCTGAAAGGTCAGAGCTGAATATTGTCTCCGGGGCGGCGCTTCATAAAAGCGGGCGAGCACTAAACGACAGGGCATCGTGACTCAATAGGGGGGGGGGGGGGGGGCAATTAGTCTCAATAGTAAGAAACCACTGGGCGTGTAAACAAATTTAATACATAAATCTCCCCGTCTCAAATTTCTAAAAGGGACCTTGTTAATTAAACCATCATGGTCAATGAATGTGCAAGGGGTGTAAAATTAATTTTTATGTGAACTTGCAATTACGTGGATTGAGAAGCTTAGCTCCAAGCGTTTCATAATTCAATGTAATCACCGGCCGACCTCCACTAAGGTTCGGCTGGTTCTCGACCTACAGCTCTGCTGATAAGGGACAATAACATAACATAATATCCAGAGAGTCAAATTAAAAAAATAAAGCTAAATAGGCAAAAGCTGAAAGTGAATTTAGATAAATGAGAATAATAAGAAGCAGCGCACCATGTAATGAGAGGCAGGGACGTAACAGAGGGGGGGTTTACAGATGTGAGCAGTGTTATTGAAAATTTCTCTATATTCTCATGGTTATCCCAGGAAATAGTTTATGGATCTTGTTCAGGGATGTGATATCTATGAGTAGGTGATCTTTAATATGAAAACTTGATTTGTCACATTTCATTGTCAAAACCTGCTTATAAGTAGTTTTCAGTGTGTAGATACTTGTGTGTAGCTTACGAGATAGTAAAACTCTTTTTTATACTTTTAAACATTCAAAGATAAGGACAAAATGCCATAAGAGCTCATGCGATGTCAAAAGAAGATTGTTAAACAAATTATTTCAAATTTCAATTTCCCAGATTCATATTAAGTAAATCAGACTCGAGCAAAAGCTGTTCACAGACGGTTTGACAAACAAAGAGGTAGAAAAGAAAGAGAGGGATGAGCTGCAAGAGGTGAAATTAAACACAAACATTCTCCCTCTCTCTCTCTCTCACACACACACACACTCACACACACACACACACAGACACGCAAAACCAATGAGAGACTTTCCCAGAGCTCCAAATTAAAGCTGATGGCCACAGAAACCTTGTAATCACTGGTGGAGCCAAATTGCTGCGGAGACGAAGGGGAGCCGAGCAGCAGATGTGTGCCAGGATACCTTAGGATGATTTCTTAATAGCTTCATAAATCCATTCATGCATCGCACACACACCAAGGCCACCGTCAGCAGGCGGCTACACACCACAGGCCCTGACGCACACCTGCTACACAAACACAACTTGGTAGAGCCCACGGTGTTTCTCCTTCTCACTGCACCGTGACAACCAGAGACGACTACAGGTGTGACTCTGGTTGTGGTGACCTCACTCCTCCGTGTGGACAGTGATGCAGAATGTGTTGGTTTAATAGAGTTTTGGGAACACAACAAAGCCACGAAACTGCTGACTCTTCGAAATTCCTCCTTTCATTTGTGTTTAGCCCTTTTCTCGACGCCTTCTCCTCCACGGGGACTCGACCAAACTGCTCAGCTGGCTGCGGACCCTCAGCTGAGGCCAGGCCCGCTCCCAGTTAATTACAGGCCTGCTCCTGTGTGACTGCCCAGTCAGCAGGCCCCCCCCCTAGTAGTTGTGAGGGGGTGGCTGAGCTGGGACTCAGAGCTCCCCCTCATTATCTGCTCAGCACTTACTGGTCTGTTGTGTTGGTGTGTACCACCCCCTGTCAGCCGAGTCTAGTACTGATTACTCTGCACAACCACAATGTACATAACAAAAAATGTATTTGGATAATTGACAGTCAGCAAAAGAAACAATCCATGCACGCAGGACATATTTGGGGTGACAATACATTTGCGTAAATTACACTGACACAGACGATTATTGTTGGTATTTGTGTCGTGTTTCTTCTGCTCATCTCCAGCGAAGCTCAGAACATTTCCTAAAGAGATGAAAGTACCGTTAGTTACAGAACAGAGTGATAAATAAATAATAATAAGATAAAAAGGAAGTTACTGTCATTTTACAGTGTATCGGCCTGAACAGGCAAACAAGTACATACCTGTTCCAAATCAAACTCCCCATAGACACCAACGGGGAATTCATCTCCTTCTCCCTGCAGCCAACAACGGACACAATTAGAATAAAACCAGCACATACACAGTGTTATATTATACAAAATAGATGTGACTAGATGGGAATAGTCGTATTTTTAAACTTTGCCACTAAAGCTGCTTTATTTCCCAGTTCAAAGCTGTGACACATGTTTGTAACCTGCTTGTCGTCTGCACTCGGCAGCACTCGATATGTGGCCTGACCTTGGTGTAACTTGCAGCTCGTGATATTCTTCTGTTGACCCTCGTCCAAGCAGATAAGGCGACCGAGGCCGCACTGAATAGAGGAGTTTCCCTCTCAGAGAATAAATCAGTGTATTACATTCGTCTTAATCTCTCCCCGTGGCCCAGAGCTGAAACCTCCGAGCAGCAGGTGTTTGTTTGTGATGTTGTGGAAAAAGGATTTGTATGATAAAGTTATTTTATTCAGCTGGGGCCGACCTTTAGGGAGACGCGCCTCTCTCCAGTGGCGTGTTGAGCAAACAGGACGGCGTCGTGGACGGAGAGGAAGAGATTACCGCGGGCGATGTTTCCGTCATCAAACGCTCCTCCGGCCTCCAGCTCCTCCTGCACCTGAGCTGCAGGAGGACAGACAGCAGGTTCACACAGAGAGCTGCACACGACCAAACTAACTCTGACTTATGTTCATTCGATATAAAGACAAATACAAGGATAGATCTATTTATATGTTTACAAAGAGAAAAACTCTGAGTTGAGATTTTACCTTGAACATTCGCCAGGTACAGTTTGATCCCCAGCATCGAATAGCTTGAGTTCATCTGAGGGGAAATAAAAAGACAGAAGGTTGTTGATCAACATTCGAGAAAAACTACATCTGTATCCAAAGAATCATAAAAGGTCAAATCAGGACACTTATCCTCCAAAATCAAAGATTCTTTTGCCTCCACAAAGTTTTATAATATTAAAACTTTTTACAGCCTTTTACGATCAAGGAAATATACATAATTATATTTTGTCTATGTAATGTAGATGTTTCTCTTCTTTTCCTGTGTTCTCTTGTCACAGGATGAGAAATAATGTACTGTAAGGTTAGTTTGAGTTAATTCAATATAAACAGTTGCCTACACTAATAAAGAAAATTATTTAAAAAGTCAGTTTCAAGCTCTCATCTGCCTAAAACTTGTAAAATTACATTTACCAATGCAGTAATGCTTGTGTAAGTCTGTGATACCATGCTGTGAAAATATATTAATAATACATTTATCTCCGCTCAATTCTCAGTCTTCAACTGAACTGTCTTAAACTACAGATCCTAAAACTGTATTATATCAAACCTCTTATTCTCATAGTCAATGTGTCGGTGCTGCCTAAAACAAGATTATGACCTTTATCAGCACGTTGATTCCCATGAGATCGATGAAGCAGACGCCGGCCAGGTCCAGGACCAGGGTGTGGAAGGGCATGGGCTGGGACTCCAGGGTCACGGCACTGGGACTGGGCGGCTCCTGGTCAGACCTCTGCTCGCCCAGTTCAATGTCACTGCACTGGAAGTTGACGAAGCTGGTGGGAGTCTCAGGTGAGCTGACGCTGCCATCGCTCATATCAAAGTCGTTCTGCAGCTCGAGCCGAGATATGGTCTGTGGAGGAAACACAAAGAGGAAGGTCACAGGTGGAGCAATTCACAGTTTGAATATGAAATGTGAAAAGGTGTTGTTTCTGCTCCTGGTCCCACCTGAACCTTCATGGTCACCAGCGAGCTCGGCTTCCTCCTCCTCGTCTCCTTGTCCTTCTGGTCCTTCTTCTCCGTTTCTACTTTTTCCTTCATCTCCTTCTCTAAGAACTTCCGCTTGGCCAGAATCAGTTTGCCGGGGTCCAGTCCGGTCTAGACACAAACATGCCTGTGTAAAGATTCAATTCAAACCTGCTGAATCGTGAACAGCAGCAGAGAAAGGTCATTAACTCACGGCACCTTTTTAACGACCCTCTGCCGAAACATCTCAGCATTTGCAAAATAGAGCGGTGAACAGTAGTTGACTATTTTCACCCCCGTTATTGGCCTGACCTGTGGATTTATTACAAAACCGTTAAGTGCAGATCACCTACATTATATATATATTGAATTAAATATGAAAAGAATAGTTTAAATACCTTCGTGTACACCTTTGGATTTATGTAGATATCTGTATCCATAATCTGGACCATTGCCGAACCGTTACGACTTCAAGGAACAAAGTAATTAAATAAATCTTCCCTTAATATTTACTCTGCTTCATTGTACTATTAATTGTTGGTTCAATTACATAACCTTTTTTATGGAGATTACTTACAACTGTGTCTTGAATATCACGACCAGGATGGAGAACCCGACCCCGATGGCGACTCCGTACGGGAGGCTGAGAAAGAAGGTGGCCAAGAACGACACAACCCACACACACTGGGAGAGAGAGAGAACAATCCAGTGAGGATAATAAAACATATTGTTTTGTGTTGCAACAATGCAAACAACCAACATGTTTAACTTACACAGTCCAACTTGCTCTTCTTCCACAGGTAGTAGGGATCTGAGAGCTGCAGGAGCGTGTTCTTCAGGTTGACGGCGATCAGAGCTCCGAGCACCGACTGAGAAGACAAACACAAATTAATTAACCACAATGCCATTTTTCAAAACTGTTTTGTGTATAATGTTTCAAGGGTGATAATGTCACACCTACTTTGGGAAGTGGTTTCAGGAAGGCTCCCAATGCAAGCATGGTAACCATGACAACCAGCATCACACACAGACTCGCAAACTACGGGAGGAAACATGTGAGCGGTAGTTGGTAATTTGACATATTTTATACTTGTCTTCATTGAATTACTGTTCCATGTTAATTTAAAGATGACATTTCTATAAAGCTTTTAAAGAACAGAGTCAGTGAGCAAAGTTAGGAAATCATAGAAAAGTCAGATAAAACTCAGCAAATGCAAAAACCAAACAGATAAAAGAACAAAAATAAAACACTAATTTATTAAAAAAACAAAATAAATGTCTTCCAATACAAGTGAGTTCATAACTGCTTTTTAAAATGTGGAGCTGATTCTGCAGATTTGATGTTGAGGTGGAGTTTGTCGAAGCTACGACCTTAATACCATGGGGCCAGTTTATTTTAAACCTGGATCGTGGGACTTGTTATTCATTTTTTGATCCTGTGATGTTGGAGTAAAGTTTTGAAGTACAAAGCGGATCCAGACCATGTAGGGATTTACAAGTGACCAGTAGAATCTGCCGGCTCTCACCTGTGATGTCCCCCCGGCGTTGTCCACAGCCAGGGTCACAGACAGTGCGCAGCAGATCACGTGGATCTTAAAGAAGGACCCGAGGAAATTGCTGCAGCCAAGCGCCAACATTTCCTGTAGAGCAACGTGCAACCTTTCATTCATTTTGTTTTTAATGATCTACCAAAAGAGATGGTGGGTTTTTCTTCTACCTGGTTGGGATCCACATCATAGCCGTGCTTGGCCGCCAGAGTCCTGCCCATCGCCAGGTTGATGACATACCCGACTATCGCCAGGGAGAACGCCGTGCTCAGCATCTCCTGCCACTGACTCACTGTCGGGAGGGTTGGAGACGGGAATCTGGAAAGTAAAGATGGATTGTCACGGAAACAGCCATTTGATCAGGAGTTTGCTGATGTGTGTTTTACCCCAAAGGGATTTCTCCCACGATGTCCATGTGGTAGAGCTCAGGAAGCTGCAGAGGGCCCGAGACGGCCGTGGCCACCAGCACCTGAACCGGAGGAGGCAGAAACAACCATCACCTTCATATTGATGGACCCAGATGATGAAACCGAACACAAACTGAGGAGAAGCACTTTTTGGGTCCTTGGAGAAATGAACACACTATATATTACTTACAATAACGATCTCCATGGGGACGGGGAAGGGCAGTTTGTGGCGGTAACGCACGCTCAGCTCCTTGACGACAATCAGAACCACGCTGCTGACCAGAGCAAAGACCAACGACGCTATGTTGGTATCAGCAAGGCCGGCTGCGATATCTCTGAGAGTCTGTGGCAAACAATGACAATTACATATTACAGAGAAGCCATTTTGATTGTCTTTTATTCTCTGTGCAACACATACTCACATAGACCACAGCCAGGGGGCCACTGTACGGCGGCACTTTGATACCAAAGATGTACTTGAGCACGGAGATGAGGATCTGTAACCCTGCAGCCGTCATGAAGCCTCGGACGAAGGACTCCGACAGATAGATGGCAACGAACCCAAACTGCATGAAGCCAAAGCCGATCTGTGTGGACAAGAGTGCAGTGGTAATGGAGGATCCTTTGTCGCGTTGGCATCGGATGGTGGTGGACCACGACCGAGGCGGCGGCTGATGATGGATCCCAACTGGCGCCAGTGGACAATGACTGTGGACCTTAGTGGATCCCATCTTGAAGCTGGATCGTGATCTTGCTGGCTGCTGACCAGAGATTATGATTGCAGCAGGACTGCGTGACATATAGTATTGGAAAATGTTTACCCTCATCGATGCTGCTAAAAACTTTAATCTTGATGAAGTTTTCCTACACTTGACATCTATTGCACTTGTGTCCGTCCTGGGAGAGGGATCCTCACATGTGTCTCTCTGAGGTTTCTATGTATTTTTACCTGTTAAAAGGGTTTTTAGTAGATTTGTCCTTACTTTTACTGAGGGTTAAGGACAGAGGATGTCTCACCATGTTAAAGCCCTATGAGACGAATTGTGATTTGTGAATATGGGCTTTACAAATAAAATATGATTGATTGATTGATTGAGGAGACGATTTTAGATGGAACTGATTCCTCTTTTGCTTCAGTTTGAAAGCCTCTGATGGGAACACATACCTGTATGATTGCGGTGAGGCAGGCCAGAGTTCCAGATATCCCCAGACGAACCTCATTCATCCTGTCCGTGTCCACCACTGTGGCGTTCAGGGTGGCGTTGAAATGACTGAAGTCCGATTCAGGGGCCAGCTGAAGACACACGATTCCCACCATAATGCTGAGGACGGCGAAAGTACCTGAACACAGAGAGAGCGGTGATGTCACATCGAAACAGGGCCGAGTCGGGCCGAGTGCAGCTGATCTGCATTGTGCAGCTCGGGCAACTTATCACTGTCATCCCACCGAATCGCAGCAGATAAATCACTGTGATTTACCCGGGACCATCTGGTGAGCGGTGCCCATGAAGAAATACGGGATGAGGGGGAAGAAGGAAGAGTAGAGGCCGTTGACGGGAGGGAGATTTGCCAGGAGGGCGAACGCCATGCCTGCAGAGAACAGAAACCTTTTTATCACTGTCGAATAAATCACAAGGAGGTAGAGAGACTGCAACTAGCAGCGGTGGACAGGTACTACACAGACGCATCAGCAGAAAGAAGAGGATTGAGTGACCTTGGGGAACCTGGATGGTGCCGGCGCTGACCCCGCTGATGACATCACACAGCAGGTGGTCTTTTGCTTTGTACTTGGGCAGCCAGCTCAGGACGGGCAGGTGTCGGAACAACAGGCGCCTCAGTCTCGACTCGGAGCATCTGACACAAACAAACCGGAGAAACGCTTTGAAAAGCTCTGGTTTTTTCTCGTTGCTTCTGTGAAACTCTTGTATAAACTTTGTGTGGAGTCACAGCTGCAGGGCGCTTCACTGCTGATCACAACTCTCATGTCAGACGTTGGGTTCAATCCCTCCCTGGGTGTAAAGCTTGACTCAGATCGTTACTTTCAGACCAACACATTTGATATTTTCCTGTTGTTTGAGTGACAAATGCACTTGGTCGGTCTTTAAATGAGTCGCCAGGTGCATTGTTGCTGCATCGCTATCTAAAGGCAGCGGAGAAGCGATTGTGTGACCGACAGAAACCGGAGGACGCAGTTTTTTAATGTTATTTTAAGCATGCATTGTCAAGATAATCATATTGTCGAAACAGTATTATGCACACAGATTATCTGATTGGACATTTTCATTTTTTACAAATGAGCAGATTCTTTCTCATTATAGCAATTCACCCAGGTGCAAGCATACCTGGATTTCCAAGGAAATGGGAGATGATAATAATTACTTTATTGCATGTTGAACCCAAAACTCTAAAAATATGCAACCTGCAGCCTTCTCTTCACCATTAAACTTGCAGGTGCATGGTTGAAAAGTGCTGAACGATATCTCTTCATTAATCATTGGTGGGTTTTAGGTAAAACACGCAGTAAACCAATCAGAGTGACATTTGCTGTGGTGGTTTTTCGAATAGGCCAATTTATCTGGAAATACTGCAGCACTGACTTCTAACAAGGTTTTTGTTATTTGCTGAAAATGACCCGAGGTCTGAAACCTGTAAAGATACGTGGTCCCACCGGGTGTGTGTCAGGGCTCTATGGTTTAAAGGAGACTGTTTGTTGTAATTCTGTACCTGAAGAGTTTCTTTACTTTCTCGCCAACAGGAAACTGTCGACTCTTCTTGTCAAACTCTCTGTCGAAGTCGGGGAGGTTATACGCCGGCCTGTCGATCACATAACGTGGGCGGTCGACGTGCATGGCTGAAGAATATAGAGGCATATTAAAGCCATTATGTTTAATTTAATTAAATTAAAAGAATTACCATAAATAGCATGTAATGAAACAGTGTTAATAAAATATATTTGAAGTGTTGCATCGTGTTTCGTATCAAAGCTGAAACCACCTAAACAAAGTCAAGGCAGCAACGTCATTACATTTCTTCAATAACATAAAAATATGTAAGATACAATTTATCCCTGACTCTCATTTTTAAGAATTACATTTTTAAATCCTCGTCTGAGTGACCTCAGAAAACCTTTTTTTTTTTCATTGAAGATCCTAATCTGACCTTGAAGGACAAGTCAACAAGTCGGATCGCTGCTAAAATATTTAATCAACAGCAGGTAAATAAAAGCACACGCATGAGTTCACTTTGTCTCAAGTAATCGTTCACTTTTACAAGCAGAAAAACATTTTTATTTATTAAATCAAGTCTACTTCGTTTTATATTTCAGTAAAAAAATAATTATTAATCATAAGAAATAAAGAAAATCTAAACTTGAAAACATATTCTTTCATCTACACTGTTAGAAGTGGTTAATTCTCAGGGCACAGGGATTATAGGAACTAAAACACAATGGACAATAGGTTATAGATTGATTCCCACAAACCAGCCTTCACCTGCGTTTATCAATAAAACAATTAAAGTGAAATTCCTACACATCCGTCTCAACACTATTACAAAAATATCAGTTTGAAAACACTGGTTAATGTCAAATTAATAACAATAAAATTGTGAAAACAGCACTGCACCTTATTGTTGAAGCAGGAAGTCTGAAGGCATTTGGCTGAGATATGTATCAACACAACTTGGTTTGATTTCTTATCACTAAAGACCTTTTTCACCTTGTAGGTGGAGCGTATGAAAAGCTTGAAAAAAAACTCAGCAGACAACGTGATTTAATTAACAATAAATGCATCTTTAATGGGTTTGGTTTCTATACACGTGGATTTCTCACATTCAATCTCCCATCGACAAAATACAAATGTACATGTTTTGTGGTAGAGGGCAAACGAACGTTACACCCGGAAGCAAACTACTCACAAAGCCTAGTATAACTTACACAAATCATAGCAGGTGGAACATTAATGATACATAGTGTATAAATAGTGTATTTCATCATTAAAAAGGGTGAGACATAAATGAGAGCATTTAAAACATTTTATTTATTTTGCCCATTGTATCAGGATTTGTGTGCAAAACAATGGGGCCAAAGACGAAAGTGCATTTATTTATTAAATCAATTTTATCTCTCTAGACTGGAGGAATGTCTCAGGAGTGCAGACAGGGAAAAAGCAGGGCTCCCCCTGGTGGAACAAAAGGTGAACAAGCAGAATATTCCACAGGAATGCCTTTTCTCCACCGTTTCAAATCGAATGAAAGAAAAAAGGGTTGTAACAGGGTTAGTATCTTTAAAAGGCTACAAATGAGAGAGAAACCTTTTCAATCAGTGGTTGAATTAAAAAAATATATAAATTCTTCAAACTGCTTCATTGATGATGACTATCAGACAGACACTGAAAGACAGAGACAGTCTGGAGACGTGAGTATTCTGTGGTTCAGGGCCGGAGTTATGAAAACGCCTGTACGGGTTAAAATAATCAAGCGCTCCAAACACACACTGTCAACTTAGCTTCATCCGCGTGGCTTCAGGTAAGTGGTTTTAGTTTTGGTTCTGAGAGAACTTTCATTTTAACAACTGCTCATTGAAATAAAAACCTGTTATAGAAGGGGGTTTCCTTTTACATAATATTTTGTTCTAAGATTGACACATCCAAAGATAAAATCTCTCTGAAAATCTCTTCATAAATAGCCTTCAGCAAGTTACGCAAAAATAAGTTCCGTTCTTCGGAGGTTCCGACTTATGACGACGACAGGGATATAATATGTGGGTCATTAAAAGTAGGAGAACGGGTTACAATGCAAATACAGAACTTGTTAAGCGAGAGTAACAGGTGAATCTCCATGTGGGGAAAAAAGGTCAGAGGACTTTTTTTAATCTAGCCACGTCTGGGGTTTTTTTCCTCCTCTTTGTTACAAAAAGCTCTTTGACCAGCTCCTGCCGGAAATTCTAAAACCCCTGGAAGTCCATCGGAGTGTATAAAATCCATCCGGACTAGAAGTCGCTGAGGATGCTGATGTCCGCGAACTCCTGGCGGTACCGGTGCGAGTACAAGGCCAAGAGGAAGGCCCACTTGAGAGTCAGGAAGCTCCAGACGGAGGAGAGGTAGAGGCTCCTCGGGTCAGTGGGAGCTGTGGGACGGGAAACAAGTCAAGGGATGAATACTTTCCTCTGCTCTGACGCACGTTATGAATGAGGAAGAAAGGAAGGGGAGGGGCTTACATTGCTTCTCTGTGATGGCGAGGGTGAGGAAGGTGATGAGGGTGGTCAGCGACAGGATGGAGAAGAGCACGCCGACCGCTATGAAGAACTTGAGCCCCTTGAGCCAGGTGCGCCAGTAGTCCTGCAGGTACATGATGTGTGTGACCAGCGCCCAGACGGCCAGAACTCCTGTCAGGACACAAACACACACACAGCAATGAGATCCTATTCTAACTTAGAATCAATTATAGATCCATCACTGGGGGAACTGTTGGGTTTCGCTATAAACTTAAGGTCTTGACCTCATTAAGTTAGGATCTTAATTAGACTCAACAGTAGGGCTGCCACTAACGACTACTTTTCTATTGATTAATCGTCGACTATTTTATCGATTAGTCGATTAATCTAAACGATTAATTTTCATCCAAAAAAATCAAATTGACCATTTCATTTCAATTAATTTTATTTTGACAACAAACTGTATGTCATCGTATAATGCAGCACTAAACAAAGGCTAAAATATTAAAGTGCAAAACTGTAGATTTAAACCAGCAACTCCAACGTGATAAAAATAAATAAAAAACAGGGCTTATAAATTGAGTCAGCAGGGCAACTCAAAAATATATCAAAGTTTCTATTTAACCCCTTATCAAAATAAAAAAAGGTTAGGTCTGCATATTAAACAAAGTGCAACATGTTTAAAGTATAAGAAACAATGGTGTCCAGCTCAAAATCAAACTCAAACGTCAGTTAGACATGTGTGTTGTGATGTAAGAATGTCAGCATGTCCACATGTTCTGGACTCAGGCTAGCGCCCCAGCGTAACATTGTTTAGATAAGTGCCATACAAATAAAGTTATAATTATAATTATTAATATTATATACTGGATCTGAAACTAAATCACATAAAAATAAATCCATTTCCTTGATTGTTTTGTTTGTGAAAATGCCAGAAGAAGCTCCAGAAAATACAAAGAAAACATCTAAATGTGCTCAGATGAGAAGCTTCGAGTAGAAAAAGTTTCTGGAACAATAACGTCAATCATTGATCCATGAATAAAACACAATGTAGCAGATTTATATATACACATGTAGCCATGGCGATATGTCAACTAACACTGTGCTTATAGGTTTACATGTGGGCTAATAACTCACAGGACAGAAAAGATAAACTAGTTTAAGCTTCGTCATTTCAAAACAGCACAGAGACTTTGTTTACATGGTGTGTGAGTCAGTTTCTCAAGAGATTAGACCAGATTATCATCTTCCTCCAGCCTCACATCAGCTGTATTAGTATGAAACACATTATTATTACCTTAAATAATCATAACTGAGTGAGACCATTTCTCTGTGTCACTGACAGATGAAAGTGGCCTTGCAGCAGATATTCAAGCTGCTGACACTGACACTAATACAGAACAGACACTAAATCATGAGTTATAAAGATACTCATGACATGATGGACATTAGACACAGAAGAAACCCACACATGAGACACTTCTCTCCATGTTGTTGTGTGTTATTGTGTAGGTACCTGACAGGCCTCCCATGGCTGCCGTCCACGGCTGCTTGTAGGCGATGTTCCACACCAGGAAAGCCGACAGACCCATCAGGGCCCCGAAGGTGGCGTACCCGATGCTGATGTAGATCCTGTTGATTCCCATCGTCTCATATAACTCAGCTCCTGGTTCCAGAAAGACGTGTTATTTAAAAACAAGACGAGGTTTTAAGCTAATTCTTCGGTTTAGCTCCACATTGTTATGTAATTTCCTGGCAGGAAAACAACCGGATGAAAGTCCTGGATCAGCTGGAGTGAAAAATTGGCTTTTTAAATATCTAACTGACTGTAATTCGTGTGGTTTTTCAACAGGAATCTAACGAAAGAGAAAGCATTCGAGTTTCCGGCTAACGAGGAGGCTACAAAACATCAAGCTAGCTGTTTATCTCACAGGCTCGAAGATGACGGAGGAGACAAGAGGAGTCACCGCCTACAGGCTGGTTTCCGGTCGGCAGCGGGCTGCTTCCGGTTCGAAGCCCGACGACCAGATACATCACAACAATCACGTTTCCTTGACGTTTTTGTGATTATTTCTGCTTTGTTCTTATCAAACACATGGAATAAAACATATAATGGATGTTTTTAATGAAATTAATTAGTATGACGTGGTGTTTTTCAGGCTTTTTTCCTCCATCGCATCGAATCTTTTTCATCTTTGATATCTTTGCTCAGAGGAAACCCGCTTCTAAATGCAACATTGCCCCTAGTGGAGGAAAGGGGGAAATGTAAAGTCACTCCTCTGATGTAATCGCTCCATTCTGAGCATGTGTCTGGGTTGATAGAGTTCAAGTTTGTTTTTATTATTCAACACTTAACTTCAAACAAAGTTCAGTATTATTATATCGTATTAAACTTCAAGCAAAGTGCATTAAACAGAACAAACAATATGTTTGATAAACTGTATTATCCAACATTAGGAACAAAGAGACAGCATGAACAAAATTCATTCCACAATGGTAGAGATAACAACATTGTATAATACTTTAAAATGTATCAATGAGGTGTAAAATTAAATTAGAAAAACTGCAGAGCAAAGGGATTGAAACAAAAAACAAAGACAACAAAAAGGAGGCAATGTACTAATCAGTTAAAAGACTTGGATATGGATGAGGACATCTTTTAAAACATTTTCCCTTTCAGTGACATGAAGAAGTTGACAAAGATATGTGTAAAACATACTGGGATGCGACTGGGTAACGCCATACACGCATGGACATGATATTTCCCAAGAATAATTGCTCATGGGATTTATTTATCATCTGCCTTCTACACGGAACAAGTTCTCCTCAGTGAATTTGTGCATTTTCCACGCTGCTTTGCAGGCGCATGTTGGAGAACAGCTCCTCTGTGCTCAGGATGTCACGGTGTCTCCTGTCTCTTCATCAGGCCTCTGTGGGTCAGACGCTTTGCTGCAGGAGATACTTCTGATGACCGCCTGTATGTCCGGGGTCACTGCAGGAGTTAACTTGAACACAAGACACAGTCAGACAGAAAGAAAACAAAAGACAGACGAAGAGTAAGGATGCACAATTTGAAATATACGTACATACTATATCACATCTAAATAAGACCCTGGGTAGATTAAATCCGGCAAGAATATAGTTCCTCTGCAGGAAATATGAAAGAAAAATTGTATTATTGACTGGAAGCAATGTTTTTACAGATTCATTATGAAACAGCAGTGCCACACATAATGCAGAGCGTGGAAAAAGCTTCAAACTGTGTCAGTGGTCAGTCACGGCTCTGCTGCAGTCACCGAGGTCACTGAGGAAAACCACACTTCTTATTTACTGCTGTGAAGTCAAAGCAAATCTGAGAGCACTAAAGTCTGTGCTGTTGTTTCTGATTCTATCTCAACACGCACACAAATACACACACACTGTGTCTCACCGCTGTGCTCAGCCCGGGCCCTGGAGCGCTCTCCTTGTGACCAATGGGAAAGATACAGGAAGCTATGACCAGAAACCGCCCCCCAACTCACAGAAGCTGACAGACAAATCATCCTCACACGTATGAAGGAAGCAAAGAGTGGAAAAACAAAAAGTGTGGACGCCATCGGACTGAAGAGGTGAGTTCCTCTCAAACTAATGCAACAGAATAGCTTATTCTGATGCTTTACACATTTTGTACATCTTCATGTTTATTGTTATATGGAATGCCGTGCAATTGATGTCCTGTATGACCAATTACACTTATATGTCTTATGAGAGAGTTTATTAGCAGTTTATTTTCATCAGATTTGGGCAAATAAAACAAGTCCAAGTTGTTTTGTTGTTGTGTTAGTATTTATAACGATGTTGCAGGATCTGCTTTACTTTCTGCTTGAGTCCTCATTTGACCAGGGGGTCAAACAGATAAAACACGTGTCTCCATGTCACTGCTAACAGGCCAGAAGAGAGGAAGTGTGTGTGTGTTTGTCTGTCAGCATGTGTGTGTGTGTGTGTGTGTGTGTGTGTGTGTGTGTGTGTGTGTGTGTGTGTGTGTGTGTGTGTGTGTGTGTGTGTGTGTGTGTGCCCACAAAAGCAGTTGGCAAAGTACCCATTCCATGGGCGTAGATGTGTCGCAGGAAATCCCACTCCCATTCCCCGAGGATCTAAAAAGAAGCAAGAACATAAATAAACAGAAAGACAGAGGGAGCGAGACGGGGACACACATTTAGACACAAACAACATTATTATTTTACTCACATAACAGAACAAATCTCCTTTGTTTAAAGACCTCTATACAGAAAGTGGACCAGTTAATATGGGAAGTTTTGGTCTTATAACATTATCAGGATTTATGAGAAAATGTGAATGGGGCTCATATGAATATCCTCTTCCCTGGATGAGGGGTGCAGTGCATTTAAGTTCTCAGTAGAGGGCAGCATTTATTTTCAGAATGGCAAACAAGCATGATGGGACGTGAGGACCTTACATCCAAAGCAAAGTGACCTGGGGAAGGATGAAAGTCACTTCCCCTGTGTGATGGAGCTTAGTGGCTACTTTACCACCATAGTGTCGATTCACAGGTGGATGTTCTGACCTGTTTAAGCTCAGAAGTTTTAGCTATGTTACTGCTTTTATCACTGAGACTAAGATACAATGATGCTGGACTTAAATGAGTGTGGACCAGAGACATAAAGAGACCGACCAGCCCGAGACATGAGCGATTTAACACAGGTTACATTCATTTCCTTAAGCTCCTTGCAACTGACGTTAACACTGACCCCAAAATCAACCTTTTTCCCACTTGGACATATAGCTTTGGTCCCCAGTTGGATGAGCGAACCCCAATTAACTGGTATTAAAGACTTGAGATTGTCCCTAAAGGTGGCTTATGACACTCACACAGACACAGACACACACACAGACACACACACGGCTAGTAACAAGGTCATCCAACAAGGCACCAGCATTAATAAGCTTTGATTTAAATCCCAGGGCCACAAAGCAATTACCGCTCTTACATTTTTTCTCGTTTCCATTAAGAAATCAATTGTGGGATTGTCTCCACCCACTGTAGATTCATCTGTTGCTTTTGTGTGGCTGAAGACTTATACATTTGAAACCACCACTTCCTTAAACACCTTGAAACAAGCCCCCTTCTCATGCACTGAATGTGCTCGCTGTGCCAGATACTATCAAAGGACTGTGCTCTTTCTTATCAGCAAAACTATCGTCTTCACTTCCCCCCCGAGGAGGTTTCGAGAAGCAAAGCTGGATTCTTTCATCGTGCACATTCTAAATTTGAAATCGCACAGTTCCTGTGAGGCTTTTGGAGGAAACAGAGAGTCACACAACTCGAGCCGGAGCACAGGAAGCTAATCGACAGCACTTAAAATAGTGATTTTTGTTTTCCCCTGTTTGCTTTGATTGCTTGTTTACTTACGACTTTGGCTTTTGGGACAGCTGGGACTGGAGCGTCCTCATGACTCCAAGCTGGAACAAACTGGGTAAGAAGTCATTGTTTTTTTTACCCTTCTTAGATAGATAGATAGATAGATAGATAGATGGATAGATTCTTCTGCTTCACAGTAGCTTCAAAGTACGAACAAGGGCCATGTACGCTCGGTTCTGTTATGCACTTGAGATTAATGAGACTTGAGATTCAAAGTGAAATTGAAATTGAGTTCCCTCCACACACTGAGAACTCACCAAGATAGAATCAGTTATATCTTTAGCAGCAGGAACGTAGAGGAGCTCCAGGCAGTTCTATCGTTCCATCACCCTCCTGCATTGTCTCAGCTGGAGGAGAGGAAGAAGCCAACCAGAGCTTTGAAAGCAAGATAAACGTCTTGTGAAAAGCTGAAAGCAAACTGAAGTCGGTGCAGGAAGGGCAGCGCTGCACAGGAACAATAGCTGGTATTTAAACAAGTCTTTCATAACACGTCCAGCCTGCGAGACACATTTGACCAATATCCAATTTTAATTCTATTTAAATTCAGGCGTTTCCCAATCTGCAGATTCACATCTATTTGACTAATTAGTGACAAACTGGTGTTTCTTTGCAGCTCTTAGAGAAACTAAGTGTCCCCCTGTTTATTTTCCACACAGATGCAGTTCAAGCCATGTTCTCTATGGAGAAATTGGTCAAATCCATCTGTTCTTCACCGAGAAACTCTACATCCAAGAAGGGGGGAGTAAGTCATCTGTTCCTTTCCTACAAAAAGAAATCAAGTTAGTGAATAATATTAAAGACGAGGTTATAGAGCAACATAGCAACAGCAGTGATGGACCTGTTACCAACTAAATAGAGTATCGGGTTTTGAGTTTTTATGGATCCATACTGCGGCTCATTGGTATATGTCACAGTCTCACACATGTCGAGTTGTGTGTTCAAACTGAAAGTGGAGAAAAACAACTGATGATCAGGTGCTGTTCTCCGACCTCCACCGCCTTGTGCCCTTGAAGCAGTTTATCTCCACCTCCACAGACCCGGTTCAGCCAGACAGCTGCACGACTTGATAAGTGTGTGTGTGTGTAGTGTTCTGCTGCCCGTATGTTGTAACCATACAGTACCTGAATGTAACATTAAGCCGCCTTAAATACCCTTTAGTTTAGTGTGAGGTTTAAAAGAAAAAACAGGTAGTTTATTATCATGCCAGCCTCCTGTATTAAGTTTGCCATATTAAACCCAGCTATGTGGGACGTGGGCTAATATCAACAGCTAATACATGATGTGCTGTACAATGTAAAAACTGCACCTGCCCACATACACACAAAGTGCATTGATTACACTGTGGTGAATGCCAGAGGGGGGGGTCGGTCAGTGTGGAGCCAAGGAGCGCACCGGTACGCACCATTACGCACCCGGAGCGCACCCATTACGCACAGCCACACACTTAACAGCACTGTGCGCCTGTGCTGCAAGGGGTGGGGGGGGGGGGGGGGGGTGGTGGCTGCACACTGTCACACAACCCGTCCGCACTGAATGAGCAACACAACACTTCAGGAACTACACGCAGCCCTGTGTGGGTCCGTGGACAACATGCGGAGCGCTGAGCTGAGACGCTGCAGCCTCGTCGTCTGACTTTAAGGAGCCAGTGGTGGTGGTGGTGCTGGTGGTGGTGGAGGTGGTGGTGGTGTGGATTATGTCCGGAGGCGTCGGGTCTTCTGACTGGGAAAGTTGTTTGTTGTGATCCGAGACACGATGCATCTCTTTCGGAGCCACAACTACCAAGTGTTCCCGGACCGCTGCTCCGGGGAGATGGCGACCATCCGAGGCATCAGCTGGGTAAACGCTGCTTCTGTCTTCTGGTTGTAATACCTGGTGCATTTAACAGAGAGGGAGAGAAGGATAGGTGGTGTAGATGAGGAGGAGGAGGAGAGATGACAGTAGTGATGAAGACCATTATTGATTGTATCATACTCATAGAGAGTAAAGTGTAAAAAGAGCAGAACTTCACAGCCTGATTTTCATATTCATCTAATGACTTCAACACAAAATAATGATTATTAAAGTGTAATTAATTGAATTAGACAACATATAAGTGTTTTCCTTACTGCACTGAGAGACTAAAATAATACAAAACTTTAGCTTTAGTAGTTGGTTTTACTGTTTTATTTAGTTGCATATCGATTAGTATCTATGAGTTTGTGTCTCTTAATCTGATTTTAGAGCTTAGTTTTATTTAATTGTCTAGACAGGTGCAATGACATACAATTTAATATAACAAGGCTTTTATTATTTAAAGTATTGTGCAAATCTCTATTTGTTAATATGTATAGGGAGTGTTTAAATAAGAATAGGAATAAAAATAATAACTTTATTTGTAAAGCACTTATCAAAACAAGTGTTTCACAAAAAAGTCCATGGCAAAAAGATGATTGAACTTAAATAAAAGGTATTCAATTCTGTTCAATTTTAATGGCGAAATCATAACATAATAAGAAGGACATTTCATCACCAGGTGATAAACTGACAGAACTGCTGCGTATCTGCTCAGAGACTGTGTGTCAGTGTGTGATTCAGGTTTAAAGCTGAACACACTAAAAGCATGTTGTCCCTGGACAGTAATATTACATCTGACCCTCTCGAGTTGTATTAGAGGAATATCAGCTCCTGGGATCGAACAGAAGATCCTCAGTCCCACCAGCTGAAGAACGCTTTTGTTCCTCTGTCAAATAGTTTGAGATCTAATCAGGCTTTAGTGCGGTCGAGGCTCTGAATGTTAAAGGAATTTAACTGAGGCCTTTTATGTTCATCTGTTTGTGTTCAATGTTTGTAGAAATATTTTTTATCTGATAATTATATGTTTGGACGTCTTAGGATGCAAGACACATTTCAGAAGAGATTCTGACATTACAGTCTGATCTAATGTAATCTAATCTAAAGTTTAAAACCGTCTGAGTGGCAGATGAGGAGGAGAAAGTGATGCTGACCCAGAGGAGGTGCAGTGTGTTTAAAAGAGGGTTTTGCTTGACCTCACTTCCTCTCACCTCCGTGTGTGTGGCACACTTCAGGCTGCAGATATTTCAGGAACATAGTTTATTTCTCTATTGTCTCAGCAGCTCGGGTGTGGGGACGCAGGAAGGTAACGAGGCTACAAAGTTTTTATTAAAGTCCAGTTATTAATAGTGTATTGTTTATTGTTCACCTCCAGTGCTCAGAGGGGAGGTTGTGAGTGCAGGTCACAGGAAGACAGAGCAGTGGCTCGGAGCTGCTAAATTTACTTGACTTCTCAGCATCAGTGGGTCACAACATGACTGTAAATCTCCACTGACTGTTTCCTGAACTTCAACATGTTACAAATACAACACAATACAGACACTGATGTTGTTTATACTAAATACACACAATGATCAAGATCCAAGTTTCACTTTATCCTCAGTCAGAACTTACACAAGACAAGTGCACAATAGAACTAAAGGAGTGGTAGAGTTTATATAAGTAGATATACAAACTATCTAAATAAAATAATGATAATAATAATAAATACAAGTATAAATAGATAAATAGGGGACAGAAAAACAATAGCATTACATGAACCTGAATACAAGAAATCAATGAATCAATATACATATAATATCTAAGCAGACATGAGAATTATTGGACATAATGGATAAATTGCAGGTACTAATAAATATATAAATACAACAGAAACAGGAAGTATATTGGACACATTCTTCTTGGTTAAGAGCAGCAATATTTGTATAAAATAATATTTATCTAAACACTGACCCACAGTAACAGACTCATTGTGTTTTGGATCTGACATTTCAGTTTGACACCCGGAGCTTAACGATCAATTTAATATAACAAGCTGTTTATTCCTAAATGTCACAGGAGCGGCTTTAATTGAGAGTTGCTGAGTTTGTGTTTATTCAGGATATCTTACGTGTCATAAATTACACAAGAGCACTTCCAGCGTGACGTCCTCGCCAGTTTAACAAGGTTTTTTACAAAAGTGTAAAGTTCGTGTTGACAACACAATAAAATGAATAAATGCACCGACTTGACATTATACACACATGATTATATTTTCCACATAGTTTGTTGGGCACTGACACAAAAGCTTTGAGATCTGCATCATGAACAAGATTCATTTAATAAACTACAGCTCAGGTTTGGGAGTTGGAGAGTTCAGTATTTCCCCCCAAAATATTATCCAGTCTCTCTGTGCATTGTTGTGTGATATTCAATTATGAGCCCAGTTAAACAGGCTCTGAGGCATAAGCTAATTCCTTCTCTGGCCTGGTACAGTTGGATACTTCTAACAGGGACGAAGCTGAGCTCATCATTAGATGCCCGGGCATCGTGCTTCCCGTCCTTTGAGCTTCTGCATGCCAGCGATGAGACGAGGACACAAAGCGGGAGCTCGCGTGCACAGAGGTTCCTAATTGTGTATCTGTAGGACACCGGTCTTTCCACATTCTTTGTCTGCTCTGGGGGAGCCGACGCCATTTGTGGTTCGATCGAAACTGATAAATCTTTGCGATGCATCATAACCGAGGCTTGAAAAATGGAAAGTCCTTCAAAGAAATCAGTGAAAACTCAGCTTTAGTTTGGTGTTTCTTCCGGCTGGTCGCCCACGGTAACAGACGTACAGTGGGAGTCAATGAGTTTTCTTATGAGAAACTTCAAAGTGTTGGCGATGTTCCATTCAGGCATTGATCATGTGATGCACACGCTTCAAAGTCTCTCTGCAGCTGGCCTGCACTCACAGAAGTGTGTCAGTGATATGAAGAATTGATCACAGATTCCTGCTCAACACAGTCAGCTACTGTATCTTCTCGTGTGAAGCCGAGATTCACAATTACTGTTTGTGTGTGAAAGTTTCCTGTGTAAGCTATTGATGCAGCATAAAGGAAGAAACATATTTCTCATGGTAAATATCCTGCTCTTGCAATGTAAGCAACCAGATCAGGAGAGATGTGTTTCATTCAGATAATACATTGCATTGGAAAAGGTCTGCATACATCTGTGCATGATATTCACTCAAAGTTATTGACTTGGGAGTAAAAGTACACAGTGGGGATCATAAAAACATAAAAACCAGGCAACAAAAGAGGAAGTACGACTTGGGCCGAAGTGCAGACATGGGAATGTTGAATATTTGTACTTGCCAGCAGGTTTTTAAGTTAGTGCTGGTCTCACGCAAGGGAGTCTCCAGAAAACAACATGTGATTAAAGTGATGTATCCGTGGCAGTGCATTGAGTCGAGGATTTTTCAAAAGGCTTTTTCATAAGAAAAGCACAGTCTGTGGTTAGAAGCAACCTTTTCACTTAATGGAACGTGTGTTAACAGACTCAGTGTGTGTTCCTGTGCTGATGTCTATGTGCTCTGTCCTCCCACTTCTTTCCACACACTCAACACCCGCCCACACTCCATCGCACACAATGGTGACACAGCACAGGTTTAGATAATGTATTTGTGTTGACCCTCATCCCAGTGAAAAGAAAACGATAATTCTTCGTATCTGCACAGTCCAGCTTGTGTTATGTGTGTTTTGATTTGGTGCAAACTGAAGTGAGATTATCATCAGCGACCAGTCCGGCTTGTTCCTGTGGAATGTCGTAGCAGAGCCAGTTATCTGCTTTATTTCAGAGCGTTTTAGATATGAAGAAACGGCTCCGCTGTGATAACGTCTCTCTCTCTCTGTTTCTCCCAGACTCCACTGCCAGAGGCCCTGGACTCAAAGGACTCGATGAAACAGGTGTGTGTGTGTGTGTGTACGTGTGTTACTGTGTGTGTGTGTGTGTTGGTGCATCACCTCCCGACAGTGAACTGTAATCCAATGTTCTCACTGGTGTTCTTAGACTCCAGCTGGACGGAGGAGACACAGTGTCAGAGGAAGAACAGTGTTTCATTAAGTCTCAAACAAAACATCATCTCCTGCAACTTTAAGGAAAATATGAGTTTTGGTTATCAGAATTAAAGATTAGATTAGACAAAAATCTGCTAACATCTGGCTTTTTCCTGCAATAGTAAATAAAAGCTATCGACATTTACTCCCAGGTCAAACAACTCTGTAGTATAGATGTGAGTTTGTCTCTGATCTGCATTGACAGAAATGTATCACCCTGGTTGAAAGTACTAATCTGGTCTAATTAAGCTGCTCTATTAATACCTTATAATTATTATGTAATAGAGGTGCCAGTATGCTACTATTAGTGATCATTTCATAATCATGTTGATAAGCAGGCTCCTCAACTTCTTTATCCGCCCCTTCAGTAAGTCTTTTTTAACATTGGTTGGCTTTGTCCTTGGTTAACCTCTGATTTCCCTCCGGCGCCTCAGAGCTGCACTGACCTTTGCTATCATCAGGTTGCAGCGCTTGCAGCCTCTCAAACTGCTGAACTTGTTCTTTTGTTGCTATAATATCCTGCAATGCTACTCAAGCGAGTCTTAAAAAACACATTCCTCCCGGGACACGCAGTCACAAGGAGTCTAAAGGGCTCTTAGGCGTTCACTGTCAATTGACCATCTCCTGCCCTCCTCAGCCCTACTTCCACTGGCCCCGGTCCTGGCCCTGGCCCCGGCCCTGGCCCTGGCCTTGGTCCCAGCCCCGGTACTTCCACTGGCCCCGGTCCTGGCCCTGGCCCCGGCCCTGGCCCTGGCCTTGGTCCCAGCCCCGGTCCTGGCCTCGGTCCTGGCCCCGGCCCTGGCCCTGATCCTGGCCCCGGTCCTGGCCTCGGTCCTGGCCCTGGCACTGGCCCTGGCCTTTCCCCTGGCCCCCGGCCCTAACACTGATCCCTCACACTTCTGTATCTCAGAACCTCACCACACAAAGGAGAGAACTTTTAAAGCACCTATAATAAGGTTTGACATGGAAAGTAAATCCTGTTTGGATCTGGTGCCCTCCCCCTCAGACAGAGGAAGTAGAGAGAACATCTTTCATCCGCCACAGAATCAATGCCTGAGATTTTCTTTTTGTGCCGGAGGGAGGAAATAGATTGGATTGAGTAATAGAGTCTGCAGGAGGCAGGTGTTGCTTTGTTCGGTTGCTCAGGCTCCAGATCTTAGAAGTCCCTATAATGAGCATCGCACGTGATCATAGCACCAGGCAGGACTGATTGTTTTTAATAAGCTTTTTTATTTGTATAGTGACAAATCACAACATACTTCTCAAGGCACTTTAAAATGAGATGGAGGACTCAGACAGTTCCCACAATCAGCAGGCACACATGGCGACAGTGAAAAAAAAAATCTCTAGTCTGGAGGAGGATGGATGTTTGCCTCAGCCGGTCGGACTGAGAGGAGGAAAAGGAGGAAGGGGGACAGCTAAAGCAAAAGTCTAGTTTTCTTCTTGGACACAGTGAAGCACTCGCCTCCTAGCCAGAAGGTTCCTGGTCTTTCTGTGTGGAGCTTGTATGTTCTCCTCATCTCAGCCTGGGTTACATGCAGGTTACACAAGCATGGTTGAGTTACTGTAACTGTAAATTCTCAAATATCCATAGGCGTGATTGGTTGTTTGTCTCTGGTATCTGATGGTCACAGAGTTGCATTAAGGTCCTTGTCACCTCAAACTGTTTTCATCTGCAGCTGCAGGTTCATGTTCGTGTAGATGAAGCCACAAGGGTCACCACAGAGAAACTGTGTCACCCACAGTGGAGACACACGCTTCATAATGCTCATCATCTTTCCACTGAACAAGACCAACACATGAAACTGAACCTATCCCTTCAGGGGGCTTTATCAGCGAGGGACCTAAGTTAAGTTATAGAAAACTCTGCACATTAAAATGGAGAATTATTGTCAAACAGATTCTCCAACAGAAGGATTATGTCACAGCTGTGTGACATCCAGCATCTGCTGAGCTCACACGTGTTTGAACAAACTGCACAGGCTGTGTAAAGAGAATATAAACAGGACCCTGTAAGTCTAAACCAATATCCAGTTGATGATAAACTTTTAAACAGTAGTCTTAAGACAGTTTATATAATATAGAAACTTCACTGTAAAGTTACATCAACAGTAAAACATTACACACATTGCTCCGCACCTTTAACGTTTAATGTCAATTGACTGTTTGAGCTGTAATTTGACTCAAAGGGAACAATCACCAGTGGGTTATAGTCCCTGTACATGATTATCTAACCTACACGCAGACGATAAACAACAGATTTCACCACTGTTAGCTCTGATCTGTTGTCTACAGTATATCGGTTATTCCTTTAGAGTCTCAGATTGACCTGAACCCTTCTACCAGCGTTCTGCCTTTAACTCTGTAAAAACATGTTTACTTATTTGAGGTTTTTATAAGGTTTTCTAGTGAGGACCAATTAAGCCTTTTAATGAAATACCCATCCATCCATTATCTGTACACGTAAATGCTTTTGAGGGTCCAAGGGGGAGGGAGGTGGAACCAATCCTAGCTGAGATAGGGCGCAGGGCGACCACACCCATATTGACACCTACCATCAATTTAGAGTCTACGATTACGCTATAATCTGCATGATCTGAAACAGCCGAACTGTGTAGATTAAATCTACACAGACATGGAGAACATTCAAGAACAGTTAACAGGGATTTGAACCTTGCTGTAAACTGAATCTCCTCTACGGCACTAAAAGCTCTTTTAGTTTTGTGCATGTTTACATCGTTGTCAGGTTTCCCTGTGAAAGCCAAGCCCTTCAGTGAAATATGGCTTTTGATATTGCTTTTCTAAGAACCGGGTTAGGTCATGGAAAATTGCCTCATCAAGAAAAAACAAGTTTCGGAGTTGACATGCCTGAGAATGGGGCTATAGGAGTCTCAGGCCCCTGGGAATGCTTGTGACCCCTAGACAGCATAACTCCAGCAGGGCACAGCAGTCACTTAGAGGCACATTTACTCTGTGGATGTCAGGTCTGGGAACGGGCTGATAGGAGTGTGTGGCGCTCAGTGCTGCCCACAGTCATCTGTCACAGTTGTACAGTGTAATTAGCAGACCTGCGTGAACTTGGATCTAACGGGCGTGTGTCAGGGCCTCCAGTGCTCTGGTGTCATGAAGGTGTGGGCTCCCTGCGTGGGTCAAAGGTCAGGCAAGGGGGTTTAATAACCTGATTGAGCTGCAGGAGGCCGGCGGCGCAGGTTTAGTTTCTCCGTCCGGCTCCATCTTGTGTCCCCACTCCGCTCATCAAGACAGAACTGAGGAAGGAGCGGTGTGCGTTGGGTTCTGTGTGAACTTCACGACCACCACCCTGGACACACAGCAGAGCCCTGGAGGGAAATCCCAAGAACAAACAGGCAACAGTCTGAGTCACTCGTGGAATCACAAGACTGGGTGCAGGAGAGGGAAGGAAGGAAGAGGGGGGGGGCGGGGGGTTAACACGGAGGAGGGAAATATTAATGTTACATTTTTTGGTCAATCATCATGAAGCTGTACGTTGTCGGACGGCACTTTGGGGCCGATTTTGTTTTTTGAAACCGAAGCAGAAAGCAGGAAAGCATGAAATGGGCCCGAAAAAGGAACAAAGCAAATTCTGGTTACGTAAGCCCCCCCCCCGCTTCTGCATCGATGGCTGACAGGTTCTGCACCCCTAGCTGCACTCTTTTGTTTTCACACCTGACCTGAGCAGACCTGACTGTGTGTGTGTGAGAGAGAGAGAGAGAGAGAGTGAGCAGGGAAACCAAATCAAGGGGGCGTTCAAAGAGAATCCGTTGAGGGTGGTCAGAAAGTGAAAGTTTGTGGCAGAGCCTGGGAACTTCCACGAGGTGTGGGAGAGTTTAGCGTAGACATTTTCACACCTCCCTGCAACACACACACACCCACACACACACACACACACAGTCACACACACACACACACACACACACACATGCCAGGTTACACACCGACACCCACAGAAATCTCCACGTACATGATTTCCATGCGACGTCTGTCTCAGTGAACAGGACAGTGTGTGTTTCATATCCATCTGTATGCAAACAGGCCTCTCAACTTCAGAGGGAACTCAACATGAAACATTCATAACTAAAGCAGGAAAGTGATCAAAAATAGACGATTGTTGAACTGCTCAGTAACATTTGTTTCATGTTGATCCAGTTTCTTTCAGATCGGGTCGTGAAAGCAGCCAGGTCCCTGTTCAGCGTCATGATGGAGAGGAACGCTGGTCTGATCCGAGACAGAAAGTATCACCTCAAAACCTACAGGTACCTGAGCTGTGATTTCTGTCGTATTAAAAGTGTCACGAGTCTGTAAAGTACATGCAAATTGATTAAATTGTAATATTTCTCTCCTAGACAATGTTGCTCTGGTAAAGAACTCGTCGATTGGCTGATGAAACAGAACGAGGGCCTCCAGTGGAGAAGTCAGGCCGTCGGGATGTGGCAGGTCCTGGTGGAGGAAGGAATTCTCGTTCATGGTAAGAACTTACGATTGGCAGAATCGTCTCTTGATTGAAGGTGCAACAGTTCACTTGGTTGAGCCGGGGCCTCGTGTACGGAGGTTTGATTCCCCCTGGAGCAGCCGATGGTTCAATTCTGACCCCTGGCCCTCAACTGCATATCTCCACCTTCTCACCAGCTTAATATCTGACCTTATCTGTAGAAAACCTCTTCACGTCCCCAAAGCAGCAATGAATTAAGTTGTCTGGAGAAAAAAGAAAAAGTGGCCCTCGCTCTGTAATAAACACGTCCGGTTTCATTTAAACCGAATTAAATGGCTAGCAAAGCATAGCAATATGGTTTTGGCCTGCATCCCACATCCCCAATCCACTTCTGTTTGCTAAATCTTGGCCTCAAGTTAGCCATAGCATTAGCGCCTTGTGTCAATCAAAGGTGACCCGAATTTGTTATGTGCTATGTGGGCCATGTTTACCATCTACCGCCATCCAGATTACACCAGATTAGTTCCTGATCGCTGCCTGAAGTGGTTCACATCCGTTTGCTATCTGAGAGGCATACCTGTCTGTCACTAACCGACCTGCATGTCTGACGCACCCTGTCTGTCCTCTCACTGCACGTGACCACAGTCTTCAGTCATGAGACGTACAAAGCAGAGATGATAGATAGAAATGGGTGAGCGAGTTACGAAAAGGTTGAGTGTGTGTTCATGTGTTTCGGATGCGTAGCTTTGATGAGAGGACTGATGTGAGGAGGTCGGATGTATCGGTTTCTTTTCTTTAAGCTTCTCCAGGATTACCAACACTCACTTTAAGGCCCAAAAATATCAAAAAGAAAAAGCACGAATCCCTTTCCTCACCAGACAGTTGCTGTCATTTAGCCGAATCTAAGAATACATCAACATAATATTGGTCAAGTGTTGGTTAAGTTCAGGCCTTGGAATGAACTGTATTGGAAACAATTCCACAATTATAATCAATATATTCTGATTATAGTGTCTGTTGCGTCTCAGTGGAGTGTTCACTTAACACTTTGGCTCTGAGGACGAGTCAGTGTCTTCCTGGAGGAGACGACTGCAATCAGGACGGACATGTCTCATCATTAAGTGAAGAGCATCACTCAGAATAGATTTGCAACTTATTTCCATTAATCTTGTCATTCTGAAGTTTTGTGAAGTTGATGCTAAGGTCAATGTTAGTCAGCTGAAAATAATATTAGGGAGTAAAACGTTTCCGATACTGATGTTCTGGCTGACATACATATTCAAAGTAAATTTTACAATGATTTCTAAGATGTAGTTATTAAACCCTTATGAAAAATGTATGTAGTTGAGGCTTGATATATACAATTTTAACCATAAACTTTATTAGGAATAACTATAAATAAAAAGAAAATACAAATATATTGAACTAGCATTTAGAAAATATTTAAGGTCAAATGTAGACTTATTTTCTGTCATCAATCGTTGCATGTTTGTGGATATCATTGTCTATCCACAAATAATAACACTATTAATAACTAACCACAATCTGCTTTGGAAAAACCCATAATGACACCGTTTCCAACAGCCAAAGGAAAATAATGAATCGATTTTTGACGGCCAACCAATAAATAGGTCAGGTTCTACATTTAACTCAGTGTTTTTTCCCTCTCGTGTGTTTTGCCTCAATCCAGTGAAACACGAGTTGAACTTCCAGGACAAGGACACTCAGTTCTACCGATTCCAAGACTCCGAGTTCGGCCTGAATCCCGAAACAGACGAGAGGGAGTCGGAGGACGAGCTGCAGGAAGGTCTGTCGCTGCTGTCTCAGCTCGGCCCGGACGCCCTGCTCACCATGATCCTACGCAAATGGTTAGTGCGCTGAACATCTACATAAGAATCATGAAAACCTATCGTATATAGTATGTCGGATTTCATGTTCTTGACCCCATGTGTGTTTAGCCCCAGTCACCGGAGTGCTGAGGATCTGGAGGTGATTTACGAGGAGCTGCTCCACGTGAAGGCTGCCGCTCATCTCTCCGCCTCAGTGAGTCAATCTCACTGCTCCACAATCTGTCACCTCGTGGTTTATCAGTAAAACATAACTTTTTCTATTTTAAAACTTTGTTCAGAAGAAGTTTTTGAGTTTGTTCCCTTCTCCAAATACAGATTCAACCTTTGGCATTCAAAGCTAAACGAAGAAACATGCTCTTAAACTCAATAGCTGCCCTGCAAAGTCTCTCACGTTTTCTTTCATTAGCGATAATAATCAGCTTTATATCAGATAATCAGACAAATAATGCACCAAGAACAACTGGAGTACAATCTAATAGACACAAGAGTAATGAATTCAGTTGAGTCCTATTTCTTGCTGTGTTGTGCCTGTAGGTGCGTAAGGAGCTGGCAGCGGTGCTGGTTTTTGAATCACATGCCAAGGCCGGAACAGTGTGTGAGTGAAACATCCTCTCCACAACACAACACAACACAACTCAACACAACTCTCAGAGTCACATCCACCCAGGAATAAATCTAACTTCCTAATTTATTAGTCCACATATCAAACTTCGGAGTCTTCTCAGATTTCCAGAGTTGTAGCAACAGTTATCCTGAATATGAAATTATAGAAACATAATAAATTAGCATTGTAAACGTGACCTTCATGACCTTACTATTACCACTGTTGCCGCTGACTGAGTTTCTGGTGATACAGTGTTCAGTCAGGGGGACAAAGGCACGTCGTGGTACATCATCTGGAAAGGCTCCGTGAACGTGATCACACACGGGAAGGTAACAAATCAAATCCACACAATGAGGCAGAGAATCGTCCCTCGTGAACTGCCTAACGTGATGCTGACAGTACCGTGTGTTCACAGGGACTGGTCACTACACTTCATGAGGGGGAGGACTTCGGGCAGCTGGCGTTGCTGAACGACGCCCCTCGCGCTGCCACCATCATCCTGAGAGAAGACAACTGCCACTTCCTCCGTGTGGATAAACAGGACTTCATACGCATCCTCAAGGTTGAGCCTGGTTTTATCACTTCTGGAGATTTGCAAATCGATTCTGTACTTGACTGGGGTCGTGATCTGTGTTTGTTGCTCTTTCAGGATGTGGAGGCTAACACAGTGCGGCTGGAGGAGCATGGGAAATCCGTGCTGGTGCTGGAGAAGAGCTCCGCCTCCGCCGAGCAGGGAGGGACTGGAAACAAGTGAGAAACTGTGACACACACACACACACACACACACACACACACACCTCTGAGGGATAATTACCACGTCACAAGCAGGTTTACAATCATTAAGATACTTCACATGGGTGTGAGCAGATTCTGTGTCAACACCAACAACACAAGCACTGCCATCGGGTTTTAAGGGATTTCTCTTTTTGTCCGTTGTGGTTAAATCATTTTTTAATGGACTGTTATCTGACAGCCAGAAAAGAAATGGACTTCAACCCTGCCCGGCTGAATGACTCGTTATCACTCCTGAAGTGTTTTAGCAAACACAGAAGTGAATTAACTTGGTGCCGACCTCTCCCTCAGGTCACACTTACCTTGCTCTCCCTTGTTTCTCTCTCGAAGTTTCTCTCCCCTCCACCAAACAACCGGAAGATTTACTATCCGAGCCAATAACACATTTTGGTCTGAAGCAATTAGACAGGAAGGCCTCTCGTGTAGTTCAAACTCTGCAGCGGTGACGTCAAAGGCTGCTTTATGCTTTTCGAATCATTCAGCGTCTAGACACAGAACTAATAATAGAGGAGCCTTGATATTTTGTTTATTTATCTAAGACTGTGAAAGCCATCAGTTATGTACTCATCTAAAATGTGAATATATTAAACAAGTTTCAATGAACATTTAGCCCAAAGCACCCGTTTCTCTAAGTACATACAGTCTCACAGTCTCACAAGGTTCGTGACACAGCAATATGGGATTTAAAGGTTTGAATAGAAAATGAATGGACGTTGATTGAAGGTGTTGAGGTGAAGATGTGTCTAAGGAAGGATGTATTGGTTAAGGAAGGAGGATGAAGGAATGTAGGTAGACATGAGGGAAGGAGGATGAAGGGATGAGAGTTTGAGGTGAGGAGGATGAAGGGATGAGGATGAAAAGATGAGTGTAGGGATGAGCAGAGGGAGGGATGAAAAGGAGTGTAAGGATGAAGGGAAAGGCTTGGTGGAGAAATCGGAGACGAACTGGAAATATGTCGATGAGAAGTGAGGCTCAGCCAAGGCCCTCGTTAACTAGTTAGCTTCATTATTTAACATTAACACATCATTATCAGAACCTATCAGTAATATTATGAAAGAAAATCACTTCTTCTTCTTCTTCTCTCTATTTCGCTCTGTGCAGATACACAGTCATGTCAGGGACACCCGAGAAAATCCTGGAACATCTACTGGAAACGGTCAAGTTGGATTCTAATGGGAACGACGCCATAGGTGGGAGCCTGCTGCGAGGATCCTTTTCTATTATGACTTGTGTAAATCAGTGATTCAGGAAAACCAGACTCAAAGTTAAACTCTGTTGTTGTTGTCGTTGCAGATCCCTGTGTGAGTGACTTCCTGCTAACCCACAAAGTTTTCATGCCCTCCAGCCAACTGTGTCCTTCGCTGCAGCACCAATATCCTGACATGGTCTAGATAACAGTAATGTTGTTATGGTGTGAATTGTTTCTGCTGCTGGTGATTCTGATGATAACATCCACAGCACAAACAAACAAAACATCCAATAGCCAGTAAACTATTTATTTTTGCCCAACATTGTTATATCTCTGTGTTATAAAGTCTTTTTCACCTCTGGAAATCTTTCTGGAGTTTCTCCTCCCGTTGAAGCCCTTTGAGGCAAATTGACATTTGTGATTACGATGAATTAATAAGTAGATTTCCCCTCATGGATTGATAAACTGAGATCATCTCTCAGACTCTTTGTGACGTTACGCTCCTTGACGTCACTGCACCTACCGGGCCGAGCTCTCTGAGGGTTCAGACCAGGAGAAAAGTGCGTATGTCCTCAACACCAAGAAGAAGGTAGTGAAGCTGGTCGGCCAGTGGGTGGTGCTGTATGGCCTCCTCCTCAAAGAAGACCCTTTCGCTCTGGATTTTCTGGAGGTGACTGTGTAATTTGTGGATATTGGAATATTTCCACTGCTTTTTTAAGAAATAACATTGATTTAATTGATCCATAATCATGTTCCTGCTTTTTTTTGATTTGCATGTTTGTGCTGATTCAGAAGGTGAAGAAGGAGGTGGCCGGGGATTTCCGTCTGTCCAGTCTGCTGAAAGAACAATTTAGGGAAAGGAGGAGGCCGAAAGTGTAAATTCTAACTTTACATAGTTATTATTAATTATAAGTGTGTTTCTTTTTCTACAGAATCCTCAGTTATCAAGTTATAAATACTGCAGCGTGTGATATAACAGTGTTGTGTATCCTCTGCAGGTCGGAGAATGGATATCAGTCGCTGAGCAGGGTGAGCATCATGTGTTTGTGTTTGCATGAAAATGAACATTATTAATATCTGATGATAGGTTTTAGTGATAAAATGAAGTTGCTTCAGTTCCATGTGTCTCACTCACTGACTCACTGTGTTGCTGTCGACAGAACCAGCCCTTTGACTGGTTTTCCAACTCTGAGGATCCCGTGGGGAGGATACAGCCAATCAGAGCACAGGATAAAGGTGAGAACAGCCACACAGAAACAGGCAAATCAAATCAGTCACAGCGCTTAGATCGATATCACATGCTCAGTATCTGCGGGCGTCGTTCATGAGTGAGTCATCAAGCATCACATCGGTCTGTGCAGTGTTGTATGAGATCTGCAGCCCCGACAACAAACCTCTGACTCTGATGCTCCCGGTGAACACGTCAGTGCAGGATGTGATGTCAGCCGTTGTCAAACCAGGCGGAGATCACGTCCTGGTCAAGATGAACTCCTCAGGAGGTGGGACTCACTTATTCATGACACATCATATCGTTGTTTTTCAGCATAAAAGATAAATAAAGTTTCTAGCTTGCTCCTGTACTTTGTTGGTTCTGATGCAGAATATAATTCTTGGATCTAATCAATGCACACAGAAAGAGCTCAGTTGAAGCTGGAGGCGACTGCAGTCTACACCGCTCTGGGACTCAATGAGAAACTGTTCATCTGTACAAGCAGCCAAGTGGAACAACTGGTGAGGATCCGCTGCCTCCAGTTCAAAGCAGAACCACAGCAGCATCTTCTCTCTGCTCATGTTCTCTCTCTCTCTCTCTCTCTCTCTCTCTCTCTCTCTCTCTGTCTCTCAGACGCCCCTGAGGGAGCAGCAGGGTCCAGAGAGAGGAACAGCCGACGTCCTGGAGCAGATGGGCTCCAAAGACATCGCCAATGAGCTCACAAACTACGACTGGGAGCTGTTCACTGCCATGCATGAGGTAACTCCGCAAATATGACCACACATTTTGCTGACCACAGCGTAAAAAACTAATCACTGCAGAACAAAGTGGAAATTATCTCCACATTAAAGTGCCTCAGCAGGGTTCTTCCCTTTGATGAAAACTTACCTGAGTCACACGGCTTTTAATCTGACGGCACCAGCTTTGCCTTCAGATCATCTGGAACTTTGATGCAACACTTCCTGAATGTTTCACATGTTTTCCGAGTTCAGTCACGTTCGTTAAAAACCGACCTCGCTTTGATTCCAACATTTCTCCTTCGCAGAGTCTGCATTTTTATTTCAGTGGTCGGTGAGTCGTTGTTTTCTCTCCCTCCAGGTGGAGCTTGTTAACTACATATTCGGCCGCCACAAGTTCCCCGGTGCCACCACAGCGAACCTGGAGAGGTTTGTGCGTCGCTTCAACGAGGTGCAGTACTGGGTGGTGACGGAGATCTGCCTCTGTGAGGAGCTGGTGAAACGAGCCGTGCTGCTGAAGAAGTTCATCAAGATTGCTGCAGTGTAAGAAAACCTCCGCCATTGTTCTGAGGAGAAATCAGGTCCATGATCTTAGACTGAACTGAGATATCTCAACTTCTTTCTGTGTCGTCATGTGTCGTCTTCCTCTCGCAGCTTGAAGGAGCAGAAGAATCTCAACTCATTCTTTGCTGTGATGTTTGGTTTGAGCAACAGTGCCGTGCAGAGACTGTACAAGACCTGGGAGGTGAGAGGCCCCCGAGAGCTGCAGGCATGACGAAGACATAGACTCTAAATAAAGATGGACGACGCCTCTCTTCGTTGTAAAAAGAGTGAAGCTAAAACATTCAGGCGAAATACAGGGGCTGCAATCTGGCACTTGTAATAAAATTTGACTTTAGCTTGATCCATGTCCCATCCACTACCATGGAGGAGGCTGGGTTTCATGACCTATATTGCAGCCAACCACCAGGGGAAGTGGGATCCTAATCGTTTGGCTTCACTTTCGGTCGAGTCCATTTTTATATAAAGTCTTTGGAGGATGATGAAAGTTGTGTCAAAAATATCAATCAGCTTTTTGATCTTTTACTCATTTTGACATTTTTTCTTGTCTGACACAGAGAATATCCAGTAAAATGAAAAGAATTTACTGTGCCTACGAGAGGTTGATGGTAAGTTTCATCATCTTCTATCAGCTACAGTTTCCTGCCTCTTAACATCCACAGTTTGCGATATCTCCAGTTAATCTTAAATTCTATCGTGTGTTAATTAGGATCCTTCACGTAACCACCGGGCCTACAGACTGACTGTGGCCAAGCTCGGGCCTCCGTACATCCCCTTCATGCCTCTGCTGCTCAAAGGTAACTGGAAACCGGACCTGGTGCAGCTGGTACATGTGGATATCATGTCATCAAAGTTTTCTATCAGATAACTGTGTTGTTTTCTGCTTCTGTCTTTGCGCAGACATGACTTTCATCCACGAGGGAAACTCCACCTATGTAGACAAACTGGTGAATTTTGAGAAGATGGTAAGACGGAGGAATGTTTTCTCAGCTCGATGATTCTCACTCGACTTCTCCTCAGTATGAGATTAATGTGACATGCTTCCTTTTCCTCCCGCCGCCACAGCGAATGATCGCCAAGACGGTGAAAGTAGTACTCGGATGCAGAAGCCAGCCGTATGGTGAGAGCTTGTCGTACAACTAGCAGAACCAAAAGTTAAAGAATGAGTGAAGCATGTGTAGATATCAGGTTGATTTCTGTTTCTCGTCCTCAGTGCCTTCATCTCCACAGAGGGGCCTAGCTGATAGGATGTTTCTGGAAGGACCTGCTACTCGCATATCCACGTGTAAGCTGCCACTAGCACAACAGATATTGTGTTTGCTTTTTTCATCCTCCGCCAAATCTTTGACTGTATATGAAAACATCGAGGTCGCATTATTACATGTAGTTGACCAATCGAGAGTCAAGTACACCTGTAAATCATCAAATAAGTAATTTAACCCAATTTATCAGAATAAGCAATTGAACATACATCATTTTGATAAGATCGACCTAAAAATTATTATTAAAAAAACTAGTAGCTTGACTTGGGTTCATGTCTCATCTGCAATCCAAGAAGCAATGGTTTATGACTTATACTGCAGTCAGCCACCAGGGGGCGATTGAGATGATTTGGCTTTACTTGTGGGAGCTTTAATATCGTCCATCTTTATACACAGTGTATTTATATCCATTTATTTCCTCTGATCCAGACTCGGACCACGCCCTCCCTCTGCGCAGTCCCAGCAACATCCGACACCACATCCAGAACCTGAGGGTGATCGACAACCAGCGCACGCTAACACAGCTATCGAGGACGTTAGAATGCTAAGGCCACGAGCCTGAAGACACTGTAGCACACGTCGGAACCCGGAGAACAGATTCTATCTACGGACAAATGTTTTTCCACGCTTCTCTTTGGATGAGCCGGACCTGGACATGTGCAGAGGGCACAGTAACGACCTCTAATCCTGAACCACCCACTGGACTTTCACGACATTTTTATTCAATAAGTCTCACAGCCTGTAAATATGTCTAGTGCCACAATGTTACAACAATAACAGTTTTGTCAAATATGTATAATATACGTCTTTGGTGTCAAAATTCATTCATGTGAAATTTGGATCTTGCCGTCCACAACCACAGCGGCGGCTCCACGACAGACTCATAAAGCTGCACCACTTCTTCACCACTAATCACTTGAGGTCAGCTCTTGTATTTTCACATGAAAGTGTTGTATCAGGATTTTTTGCACATAATTTCATACAATGTTGTTTTCTAAATAAATTATTTTCTCAGCCACGTGTTTATTCAATGAAAGCACAAGATTTTCTTAAAAAGAGAAAAGGTTTTTTTATTTAAAGTACGAACTGTAACAGGTAAAAATTGATCTTCAAATAACCCCCCCCATTTCGTCCCCGTCCTCTCCCCCGCCCGACAGAAATGTTCCCCCCAATATGGGGTGAGAAAAATTCACAACAAATCAGTTATCAATTGAATTCATTACTCTCCTCGTCTTAAATATGTACAACTTCTTTTTTTTGAAAGTCCCGGAGAGAGAAAATTGAAAAACAGAAAGGAATAAAAAAAAATTCAAAAAACACACAGTGCCTTCTCCTGATGTCACCGTGGAGGACGTATAAATAATGAGTCGACCTGTTCAGAAAAGAAAATTTCATGAGGACGGTGTTAAAGGATTTAAATCAATTATCAAATGGGGATTTCATGGCCCAGTTGATAAAATAGTAAATCACTATCCAATAAGAGGTGGGGGGTGGGCTTATTGAAAGTGTAATGAGGGAAACAAATGTAAAACACATGGTTGGACTACTGGGGGGTGTTTGGACAGGTGCAACAGCAGAGCACATAAATTACCAAAGTGTGTCAACATGTCCAAGTTCAACTCAGATATGTCCTGGAGGTGGTTCTTAAAAAAAAAATAAAAAATCTGGAAAGTGGTCCAGCAGGTGGTGAAAACATCTCAAGTCCAAAAAAAATAAAATCATAGTGAGAAAAGCAAGTGAAAGGGAAAAGCCAGAAACCTCGATGTGCTTATCACATGTTTGAACACACAACGTTCTGGTTTTTCACAAGTCAGTCCACAACAGAAACATAAAACAAAAGAAAGCACTGTAATATTAAAAATTTAAAAAAACAGAGTGAATATAAATATTGCACTTCCAGAAAACAGAGAGTTCCCAGTGCCGAGCTGTTTTCCCTTTGTGAGAGGAGCCACACATCCAGAAGAGGATGCTAACATCTGGACGGCAGCCTTATTGTGATTTATTTATTTATTGTGAGGTTATAAATGATTAAATTCATGTTGCACTGTTAAACAAGTCAAGTCAAAAGGTTCAACTTTCATTTATTTGATCAGAAGTCATTCTCCTGGATGTGTAGTGTAATTATCACTGTTCAATATGCTTAACCTGGATGAACTCAAGCTACAATGGCGGCAGGGATAAACAGGCCCAGGCAGTGGGAAAGGTTTAACCGACTCATACAGGAAACAAACATTCATAAATACACCATTCACACAAATGCATGTGTGCGTGAACTCACACGTGAACACACGCAAACGCTAACTCTCACCCACAGACATTTAGTATTTACATGTAAGGCACAAAACATCTATGTACAGGACAAATACAAGAAACCAACACAAAGCATTGAAATGTTCAGTCCCTGTAGTCGTTTGGTTTGTGGGGAGACTCGAGCCGCTTCTCTTCCTAACCCGGGAGGCAGCTGGTACTCAAAGAGACAAATCACAAATACAGTAACTCACAGTCGCACACACACACACACACACACACACACCCACACACACAGGCACACACACACACAAACACACACGCACAGAGCGACGATCCTGCTGTGATCTGTCGAGGCTACAACGCTGCTGATTGTCACGTCTTTGGATCAAGTCATCGTTTACGCCGCCGTCATTGACTCCCCCCCCCCCCCCCAAACTGAGCAGGAGTGAAGGCAGCGAAAGAAAATTGTGTATTCTTTGGCAAATAGTTTTTGCCAGAAGCACCACACTGCTTCAAGCCTAACGCGAGGTGCCACAGGTCCGCGGTGGTTCCAGTCCCGTCCCAGTAGACTACACAACATCGAGGACCAGCACTGGGACGACAAACAGGCTTCATACAAAGTGATCAGTAGGAGTCAGAACTCAAAGGAAGGTCAATCAGTGAGTCTCTGGTGTGTTTTTCTGGAAATATATCAGTAGATTTCCTTTGAGTGCAAAAAAAAAAACCAACTCAACCCAGCGCTGTCCACCGACCTGAGGCAGAGAGAGATCATTTCATCCATTTTCAATACCCGCTTTCCCTGTGATGGAACCAGGGGAACATCTCAGACAGGTCAGGATTTATATTATCTAAAAAAGAATCTTTCAACAAAGCTATCGGACAGATTTGCTTTTTCGACATTTGGGTTTGAAGTATTGCATTTGCCTGAAACCTATTTCGTGATCTTCTGCCAATAAAGAAGAATGTGAACATGTTCTGGACGTATCAGAAGAATCCTGTCAGGCCTCAGCAGGCGGAGTCATTCACAGCTCCCGGCTGCCACAAGCTACACGAGGACATTTCCTGTCAGAGGCGGTGAACACATCACATCCTTAGCACCAAAATAAAGCAGTTTAACAGGAATCACTGAACTCTCTGTCACAAGAGTCCACAAAAGGAAACTATCTCGTTGCATCTGCAGGCTGACGTTCTCATGTTCGCCTCGAGGAACTGAGGACAAGTCCTATTTGCTAACAATCCCAACCTGCCCTCAAACATAAATTAAAAAAAACATTCATTTGGTTTGAAGATCTTTGGATTTCGTTTTTGTCTTTTTTTTTCTAGCGCAGCACAGTGGAGTTTCAGTGGTCTGCTTCCTGATCCACTCTCCACGTTCCATTGTGTCTGTCTGCTGCAATCCCACGGCCAGGTTCTGTGGTTCTGCTGAGTCATGGGAGTCTTCTAGGCCTCGGAGGCGGCCTGAGGTTTCAGCTGTGCTTTCTCCATGGCCGTGCCGTAAGGTAGAGATCGCTTGAAGAAGCCAAACTGCAAAACAAAGAGACAATGATTTCAGAAAAGCAGAAAATTAAAACATTCACAGACCCTCTCAGGTTGATGCAATTACTGTACATTCATCTCTGAGTATACAGGATGGCAATATCTATAATTATGCATATTATGTTCATATACTGGTTCATCATTTTAATCTGGGTTATTACTTGTTAAGGTTTACACGCTCTAATGTTCAGAAAACACATCACTTTCCTCAGACTATCCATTGCTGCAGCTCCTCTTATCAGCCTCTGTCTGAATCACTTAGATTTAGCTCCTGTTTCTTTAAGCCCCGCCCCCTCCCAATTAAGCCCAGTCTGCTCTGATTGATCAACCAATCCCAATGTCCATAGGAAATGTCAGCCACGACTCACTAACCATAGTGATGTCAAATAGATTCACAGTGATGCAGAAGAACTTTACGCTTGTTAAACTTTCTGGACCTTTCACAAAACGCTCTATATAACGCTCTAAAGGAAAGAAAAACTGAAAGAGCATCTTGTGTTTCTCGGCAGCACCGACCTTGTAAAGAACATAGATGAGTAACGCCAGAAGCAGCAAACCAGCCAGAATGGCCAAGATGATGATCCACAGAGGAACTGAGTTCTCGATGTCCGGCTTGTTCCACACGATGGGGGTCACCACCTGAGGAGGAGGGCGCAGGTTGCTGTTAACTCACTTTAACCAACAAATATTAATAAGAAAACACCTCCATAGAATGAATAAACATGTTTCCTACCTTTTTGTGTCCACTGAGTGCAACTTTGGGAAGGATGGCGTAGGGCATCTTCTCCACACTGTACCTGGCCAGGCACTCCAGCACATACTGCTTGTAAGGCCTCTGAAGGACGAAATGTCAAGTGTTACTCCATCATATTCTAAACGCATGCATGTGCACTAGATGGCGCCAGAGGCCGGATGCATCCAGCAGAGAGAAAATCCTCTCAGCATTCCGATCCCATGAGCAGCTGCGACGACCAGATAATGAATTTTCAATACTTTCACACATATGCCTTGTGTTAGCGGATGCATGGTGGTAAATAATGTGTGTGTAGCTGGGACATGGCAGGAAGGCGGTGATGTCAACTGATAGAAACTACAGTCTGCACCGCCAGGCTGGAGCGATCATCACGCTCAGTTAGCAACTGTCATCCCATTTGTTAAGGCCAATATGGGAGAGCAGGCGAACTGGCAGCGTCTTCAAACTGATGCAGATTCCTCGTCAACACAAACCAGAGTGTGAGACTCACACTCACTGACTCGCAGCCGTTTGTGTCGTCTAGCAGCACATGTGAGGTTTTAACTCTCAGTGTTTTGGATGCTCTAATGAAAAATGGGTTTTTAACTGAACCACGACATAAAAAAAATACACTGCTCTACAGTCTGCGGTGGTTCCCTCTGCCGTGACTGTGTGTTAATGAACAGAACATGTCTTGTGAGTGTGTGTAACAAAAAAGAGTCGTCTCCCACAAACCTCCACGAAGGTCTCGGCCCAGACGCGGGATCGCACTTTGACAATGGCAGTGGTCCCTTTCTCCAGGAGTCCCACTTTGCACTGGAGCGACCAGCACTCCACATTAGAGCACGACTGTGGAAACAAAGACATTAGGACAGTGTTAACGAAATGATAAATGTGTTTTGAGGCATTCTTCTGCAAAGATAATGTCCAAAAAAGGAATCAAACGTAGGTGAAACACAAGAGAAAACTGTCTGAGGGACAAATAACAGCCCTGTTAATGCTGCAGGTCGAATAAATATAACAAAGAGTCCAATGTTATGATCCCGTTTCCACGCCTGCTTCGAATTAGATTGAAGGAATGTCATGAGACTGTAAAAATGCAACATGCACCACTCTCCACATTATTGTCCGACCACTAAAACCGGCCCGTTTTTCTCAAGACTGCAGAATACACAATCTTAATTACGTGCTCGTAATGCAGCTCGGTTGGGTTTTAAAAGGTTTTTAAAAAACGTGCACACATTGAGCTGCAGAGCCAGACCACCCCCACACTGAGAGAGGTTTCAGAGGGTTTCCTGCGGGAGTGCATTAGTTTACTTATTACACCGAGTTGGGAGGAGGAGAGGAGGAGAGGAGAGGAGGAGAGGGGGAGAGGGAGAGTTCCCTCCCAGCTCCTCCAGGCGGAGTCTTAGCCGGACTTAATGAGGGTCTTCAGACAGTCAGGGAGCATATCAGTCCACTTCTCCCTGGTGGACCTCCTCCATGCCCCAGGGCCGGGGGGGCCACGGAGGTTTCTGTGGAAATGACATGAACATGGTCCAGTGCCAAAGATGCTTCAGTCCAAAGACCCACATATCCTCCCTGGTGGAATTACGTGGTCAAGATCTGGAGCTGGGGGGTGGGGTGGGGGGGACGGGGGGGTGGAAGCTGTTCCCACAATTACTTAAAATCCCAGTCTGGCCTGACGACACAGCTGCTGCACGCACACAGTCTGTGTAGGTTCACACGAAAAGAAACTGATCAACTGATAGAAAATCATTCTGTAAAACAAGCCAGCAAAGTAAAGTAAAGTTATAACTTTGTACATTTACTTTGTATATAACCCACGAATTAAAAGTAACAGGAAATATAGTAGTTTACTATCTAAAATATATGGTACCGCTGTCTGATAGGGCATCCTTTATATAGAGGTTATAGTTGCAGAGAATGGAATTATAAAGGATTAATACACATTAACTAATCTTCATAATCAATTAACAAGCATCTCATCTCTGACAGCTTGTGTCAAAACATATTTGACTGCTGTTAATCCTTTCTATCCTGTAATAATGCAGTTACACATGTTGGATAATCCCTAAATAAATACTTGAGGGTTTCACACTTTCTAATAAATTGTCACGGCTTCAGTTACATGTGTTAATCATTTGCTAATGAACAGATTTTCGGTGCAGATTCTCTGCAGGTGTTACTGCAGGTGGTCCATCACGTGGTCCGGATGAATGAACAAGATAAAAAAAAAGACATGTGTCCCGCTGCAGGACAAACACCTGGGAGACGATATTCTTCCCAGCCCGGAAAACTCTGCAGTACTTACAGTTTACAAAACTTTAATCACGTAGCACTAAAGAAGATATCACTTGCTCTAAAACAGCACTGGCCAAAACAAAAGTATCTCAAAATAACTCAAGGACAGCACAATAACAGCAATTGAAAAGTGTCCCAGTGATCATTTTGTCCATGTTAGTGTCCATCATAGACACGTCTTTGTTCTCCCTGCAAAGCTAAGCTCTTCAAAGCCTGATCAGGTCATTTGAGTTCTCATACTCTGACCTCTGGGCCGGCAGCATCACCCAAGCATTGCAAAACACTAACACACTTTAATCAGGAGACACTTTGACCGGGGGGGGGTGTCTTGTCCCGCTGAGCGTAGAAAACAAAAAGTGCAGACACAGGGGACGCAGGAGAAAGGGCTCCTTCATGCTAACGTGCCGGTGGACATGCTTGACAAACGAGCGCGGTTAGGAGCGACCGGCGCCCGGACAAAGAGTTCATTGGTGGAGGCAGGTATCCACAGGCGGAGGCGGAGCCAGCAGCGGCGGCGTGCAGGTGGGCGGATCAATGGCCCCAGTGTTGCGAGGGCTCCGGGGGGGCCCCAACAACACCAGGGGCCAAAAAAATCAAGAGAGCAGTCTGTGAAGCTAGCAGAGCGTCTCCTCCTCTCCTCCACCACTACCACTACTGAAGGCTCTTTAATGTTAATCACCACAAAGGGACAAGGCCTGTGTGCCCTTTGACCCCTCCCTTTTAATGACATCATAACCTAATTAGCCAATCCCAGGGGCCTCATGGAGGTGCGGGGTTAATGTCAGGTCCAGATTTGCAGATTTAAGGAACTGCATTAAAATCGTTTCAACCCTTCTGCGTCTGTGTTTAACTCCCGAGTCTCCACCGGCTGTGGGAATGGTTTTAACAGCTTAACCACATTCAGCCTAACGTGTAAACTCAAGCTCCTTATTCCCTCACTTTCAACTCACCAATCAGTCGCCTATTGCATTAGCCTTCACCTTTTGGCCCCGACACCATTTATTTTAACGCTTTATTCACAGACTGGGACCATTCTTTTGTAAGCATCTCACCAGGTTGGTCAGATGAGCGAGCTGGTTCCGGTGGACGTCCCTCCGCTCCACCCGGTGCTCCACCCGGTGCTCCGGGGCCTTCAGAGCCAGGATCGGAGTTTCTGTGGACGTGCGCTGGAGCTAAAAGAGAGAGAGAGGAGTGCATTAGAAAAAAAACACGTTAGCCATTAGGACAACACACACCAGGCAGAGGAGCACACCCGACTTTCTGTCAATATGAGACCTGAAGCTAGCGTGACCCTGAGGCTTTTTTGGTCATTAATCAGAAGCATGTGAGCCCGGCCACGCATGGATTCCCGTGGAAACGCCGAACTTAGCGATCCACCAGGGGGAAAATAAAAACATTAGCGAAGACGGATGACCCCTCACGACCCCTGCTCAACATCTGTCAAGCTTCAAAAGTAAACACAAACAACTGGAGGCCCTGCCCACAAAATCCTAAAGATACCCCCTTGGTGTAAAGGGGGGGGGGGGGAGGGATCACGGGTTGTCAAAGATCAGTGAGTGTGTTCATCAAGCTGTGCGGAGCAAAAGGGAAGATCTGTAGCTTCAAAGCGGTGGTAGGGTAAGTGTCCTGGGTGGGGCTGTGGAGCCGGGTGGAGGAGGTGGGTGTGGTCCCAGCAGCCAGCCAACTGGTAATCATAAGTCTGACTGGGAATCAGTGGGAGGCCGACCGGCTGTCAGATTCTGCCTCATTTCAACCCTGAGAGGTGAGCGAATCTGTGCAGATCTGCATATTAAGCTGCTTTTAGAAACGTGTTAAACTCCAGAGAGCAGCCGGGCTTTCTCCAGAGCTTCTCCAGAGTTTCTCCAGAGTTTCTCCAGAGTTTCTCCAGAGTTTCGAGACAGAAGTCAAGAGAGATTTTGAGGAGAAACTCCCTCTGGAGAAAGTCCAGACCCCCGGTTGTCCGGTTGTTCAACGTCTGAAAACGTCTCTACTCACTTTGAGGTCGAGGTGGTTCATGTTCTTGTCGGCGGTGCAGTTGATGTTTCCTTCTGTGGAGAACTCCAGCGGGTAGAGCAGGTTGTGGCCCTGGACACTGAGTGGGCAGAGCAGCTCCAGGAGGGTGTGGCTGATCCGACTGGGCCCGTTGTTCACCAGCTGGGGAATTGGAAATAGGTCAAATAAAGTTAGGGATGTGAGCTGAAACTTTAAAATCTGACAGATCCCTTTACTCAACCAATAGGCTGTTCTAAAGCAGAGCTGCTTATCGTCACCAGGGTGAAAGTGGATTTGACGCAGCCTGAGAATAAATCACACTGGACTAGTTTTCCTTCGCTGCTGTCTTGGGGAATTGCGTCACTTTTCGAACACAGTATATATGATCTGCTCAGACCCAATGACTCAGCACAGTTTTGGCTGATTACCTCATAGATATGTTCCATGGCGGGCCCCACGTCCTGCTCCGCCCCGTAGCTCTTGGTCACCTTCCAGTTGGCCGGCGGGAAGAAGACCTTATCTGGTCGAGACACACTGAAGAAAGAAAGAGAAGAGGAGGTGTGACAACATGTATCGAGTGGCTCCGGGAGACTCGATAAAGTTCCCTGGGTTCAAACGAGGAAATCGGAAACCTCAGCTCACCCCTGCAGAATGACCTCAGCCTGGACGACCACCTCCAGCTTGTAGGGGACAACCTCACTGTGGGAGTTATTCTCATTTTTACTGTGAAAACAAAGAGATTCTGATTAGCTCACAACCTTCATGAGAGCCATGAGAGGTCAGGACAGCTGGATCGGAATCCACATATTAACTCTTGGTGTCTCGGGGGTTCACGTGAAGTCGTACCTGCGGATCTGAAGCTCAAACTGCACGTTTTTGTACGTGTCCTTCAGCCGCGGCACCGTGAAGCGCAGACCCGCCCACAGCTGCAAAGACAAAGATCAGACCTTCATTATTAATAATCATCAAAAACAGGTCTTAGTAATATTTTCCATGAGTAGTTTTCCGTTTTGTCACTTTCCTCGAGTGGGTTATGTAGGTTGTAAAAGATGTTTATGACACAGAAGGAGTATTGGTGGGCGCCAAAATTCTGCATTATTATTTTAGTTGTCTCCATTTAATTAATTAATTAATTAATTAAATCTGTTCAAGTCAATTAAGATGAATAATGCTAAATTCTGAGCCGATTATGTGACAACAACCAGTTTCTTTTTAATGGGATAAATCTGTCTGTCTCCCCCAGTTAACACGTCTTTGACAGTCTTCCTTTACAGACCTATTAAACGCATGCCAGCTCGTGACTCCGTCATTAAAAAGGGAAACGCTGCGGGGAGCTGAGGGCACAGATGGCGTCTGTAGTTTCGTGTCACAACACTTCCTGACACACACACACAGACTTTTCCTGTGTTGTTCCCTCCCAGCGAGAGGATGACACACGACTTGTTCCGACACGGCAGGAAACCACGATGGGGCCTCGGACCACAAATCAAATCAAAATATATATATATACAGGCCTTAAACCAATAAGGAAGTAGTGATCTTACACTGGTAGCAGACTTCATCGGGTTTCCCAGATCGCAGCTGAGGTATCGGGTCTGGTTCTCGGTCTCGTAGCTGCAGGTGAGCTGCGTCAGGCTCTGAGAACCGAGAGAACACGAGAGTCAAACCACAGCAGTGGAAAAATCACATCAGGGAAACATAAAGTCCCGAGATACGACCTGGGAGTTGTAGCTTTTCACTCTGTTTGCAGTTCTACTCACCTCATTATTGCGAGCGATTCCGCTGTAGTCAGCTTCCGGAGGCAGCACCACGTACAGCTCGGCCTCGTAAGCCCCTCCCTCGCCCTCGTTCCTGGCGTTAAAGGTCAAGGTCAGCGAGTTGTCGTCGCCCAGGTAGACTTCCTTCCTGTCGCTGAGGAGCCAGACAGAGAGAGAGCTGATCACTAATGTGGCCAATCACCAGGTTTAAACAGCATCAGGAACAACAAGGGATCTGCTGTATGATGAGGAAACAATGACATTCTTTGTCCGTGTGCGCTGGCATTCGCAGTCGGCAATAAACTGTTAATGAAAGTAATAATCCTCAGGCTTTTTTAACTGTTTTGTTTAGAGCCGTGCTAATTATCTAATGGATCCATTTCACAAAGCTACCCCAATTAAATCCAAACTTTTTTTCCAATGTGGGAATGAAGTCATCCAGGACTGAACAACACCTCCCTTTTCTCTCCTGCTCTCGCTCTCTGCACCTCTCTCTGCTCGGAACAATGGGAAACGCCATGTGCAGCAACCACACAGACGCTTTTAATTACAGCTCATGAAGCAAAGCAGGAGAGTGGAGAGAGAGAGAGGGAGGATTTCTGAGGCTGATCCTCCGCCGTACCGACAGTCAACCTTCGTCTGATTCTCCCTGGCAGAGCACTCTTTAAACCAAACAGAGGCCGAAAAACTAGAAAACACCACGAAACCTTAAAGGTTCCCACAGGGACGCTCGGTCTGCAAGGTTATGTGCTTTGGCAGCGGAATAGAAGAATCAACAGTGCAGGAATGATGGATACGTTTTTTTACTGAAATTCCATTAACTCGTGCCCATCCCCTCAGCTCCCCTAAAAACTATTAGGGCTGCAATAATTTGATGCAGAGCAGACGGAAACATCCAGTTTTTTATTTTACCTGCACGAGTCCCAATCTCTGGGAAGAGGCAACGCTCGCAGCAGGTTATTCTACGTGTGATGGATCAGACAAACATCGAGAGAAATGGGGGCAGATGGCAGATAAATATAGGAATGTGAGATGGAAATGACAGAGCAGAGAAGGGAGTATCAGGGAGGCTGTTATTTTTTTGAGAAAAATGCAAACAGATTGCTTGAATCAAAGTGTGGCGGGCAGAGCCGGGACTCGGCTGTCAGAGTTTACACACCCTTCCCTTCTCATCTCTCTGTGTGTTTTCCTCTATAACTGTTTGTCAGGGAACCTGTGGAGCAGAGCTGCTTCCTGTTTTCATCGCTAAACTTAACAAAGCATCAGACCAAACAAACACAGATGTATTTATGCTTTTTGCAAGTTCCACGGCCCTATCGGTGTAGAAGAGGTGAAGAGGTCACCGTGATCACGTGCTCTGGGTTTTTTAGGGAGTACATAAGGAAGTGAACAGACTCACCCTTGAACTGACAGCTTCAAATCAGGAACACAGATATTGTCCTCTCCGCAGTCCAACAGAATCTGAGCCTATAGGAGAAGGAATGGGGGGGGATACGACAGTTAAGAGGGGGCTGCGGACCCTGAAAACAGCCTCCATTCACATGTGAAAGGGATTACACACACAAAGATAAATCAGATGTGTGTTTAATGGTGACAACAGGATGTGTGCAGCAAGATGCGACATGTGGTTCTATGACTAATGCATTCCCAACCCCGGGGCCTCCTGATAACCACACACAACACACACCTGCACCGCACTCCCTCTTATTTACAACTCATCCTCCTCTCTGCACGTCACACAGAACAGTGTCATGGCCTGGGGGGGGGACAGTGACAGAACCGGTGAGGTCATCAGGTCAGACGCAGACACGTTGAACGCTGAACCAGCTGAACACACTCGAGATGTTAGAGAAGGAGATGATGGACGGCGTCCGACCCGGAGTCCGACTCGCCGGAGGACTCACTGAGCCGAGCCCGAAGCTGCCAGCGCTCGCCGGCGTCCCCACATCACAGCGCCGTGTGGCAGACCACGCGTCCACCACACGCTACACCCCCCCCCAGCGAAACCACAGCGGCGTGGCTATGATCATATGGACGAGAGAGGGGAAGCCTGCATCCCGGAGGAACTCTCTGAGACAGAGGATAGCTCTGTTGACCTGGAAATCAGATGTGGAGGCTCAGAGAGAGATTACAGTGGAGGGGAAAGACAAGAAAGAGAAAAGACACACTGGCGGATAAGTGGATCGACCGCTGAACGTGTGGCAGAGCGGCAGCGGCGGGCGGGGGGGCGACTGTCACAGTTTGATGATGCTCACGACGACGAGGATAATAAATAGAAATGGAGGAGGAGATTAAAGAGAGCCGAACGCCCCCCTTGTCATTACGCCATCCGGGGGCTGTAATTATGGACACCATGGAAACCACCACGCGAACACGGCCACATGTGCACCCGGGTCCGTGCGCCTGCACAGGCCGAGGAAACAACATCACCACTGATATCGACATGTGACAAAAAGAGGGCAAGCATCAGGCAGTGGAATCAACATGTCCACTTGCCAATAAGCGTGTGACCATTAATCAGAGTCACACTTATTTGGTCGGATGTTGTTGTTTTAAGAACAATCGGGGCTTTGAGGCAGTTTCAGACATTTCAAATTTCCCAAAAGATGTGACAAGGACTGAGAACATTTCTGCTTTTTGCAACATCTCTTCGTTCAGGATCTGAGAATCGAGGCAATTAATATCATAACTCTCCATAAGAACATGTGGAATGCATCAGGAGAGAAGGAGGCTGTGTCGAGCACATAAACCATATCTCATTCTCACTGCAGCTTAGAGAGAGAGAGTAAGACCTTGGCAGAGCCGCTGAAATGTTACATGGCCGGCCGCAGATTTTTCTCACAGCATATGTGGAAATCAATAGGGCACCATGCGTCTGATCAAGGCCAGTGGTATAATGGTCTGTTTATGCTCTGATACGTTCACACATTCTACAGGAAGATTAATGAAATGTGTTGGCAGCAGGGACATTTCTCCCACTCCTGTTTTACACACACACACATCCTGCTCACACTCCTTTTTGGGCAATTTGAGGCTGATGTTTTTGCTCGGGCTCATCTCAAGGTCTCGGACAAACCACATCTGTCTGAGGCCCGACAGCTGTAAATATCTCTGAAGGGCATGGAGGGCCGGGTTCAGTTCTGATCCAGCAGGAGTGAGATAGAAAGAGACCGGGATTGAGAGAAATCTTGAGAAAACTTTGCTGATTGCCGTTTCCCAAAGTGCTCTGAGCCGGTGGCTGAGGCTGAGCTCACATATGGTGCACGCTGTGCCACAGCTGAAAGGATGCCCACATGTTGAGCCAGCTCCACTCGCCGCCTGAGGAGCCCCGGCCGACTGCCAAAAGATCTCAACCAGATGGGCAAATAGCCCGGCTGTGCCCCACCCTGGAAATATCAACCCCCCGATCTCTGGAAGGACTCACCTACGTACCGTCAGAGGGCTGGTACAGGGAAACACTCCTCTCTACATATGCCTCACATTTTCATTTTTGGAAACCGATTTCCAGACAGTCTGGCCCTGGTCCCAGTGGAGTGGTTCAGAATGCAGATTAGAAAGAACAGACTGAGTCTTTCATCAGGGACAGGAGGGAGCTGGTGAGGCGCTGGCAGGTGATGTGAGAAGCCATTACTCAACGTGGCGGATATTCTTATCATCGGCTCAGAGAGCGTGAGTCGGAGCAATCAAAGAACCACATGTTCATTATCAGAGGAACACTGCTCCACTATATATATGCTGATCCAAGCTCTGGGCATCACTCCTGGGTTCAGTTAAAACGTGCTGGGTGGAAGATGGAGGGAATGTACCTTCTGCTCGATGACGTGTGTGGTCTGATAGTTGAGGATGGGACGCAGGCCGCGGGAGTCGGCTGCGGCGCTCGGATCCAAACTGAAGTTCAAGGCCACATAGATGGAGGAGAGCTTATCCCTGAAGTCCTTCTCATCCTGCAGCCAAAGAAACACCAATTAGGGTTTGAAGAAAAACAAAACTTTCCCAGGAAAACAACCACAGCCATATATATGATTAGGGTTGCAAAATTCTGGGATTATTCAAACTTTCCATGGGAATTAACGGGAATATACAGGAATATACGGGAATTAACGGAAATTAACGTGAATAAACTGGAAATGTTGTGGGTAATTTATACTAACTGTATTTACCTTGTCATATTCAGACATAAGTATAAACATTTTGTTTTGTCAGAGGCTGATTTGAGCCCTGAGGAAACTTTGGGCACTTGACTATATGCTTCTGCATCGTTGTGTCATTCTTAACATAGGTCTTTGCACAATATTTGCGAATGTACACAGCCTTTCCTTCTACATTGGATGGGGTGAAATGTCTCCACACATGAGAGAGTGCACGTGGCATTGTTCTGTAGAATAAGATGAGAAAAAAGTTTGTAAAAAAACACTAATGCAATGCCAGAGATATAAATAGTTAGTGAAACAATTGGAATCATCTGTAAAAATATTTTACAATTGATGGATAAATGAATGGAAATAGGCTAGATGAACAGATGAACAATCCTCAATCAGCTGCTAATATATTTTCCCCAGTTATATCATTGAAACTTACCTGACTAGTCCTGCACTCTACAGCAGGCCTCAATAGCCCTGCTGTAGAGTGAAGGATGCTGGGAGTTATCTGTGCATGTGATGGAAGAATGCACAGTGGAGGGTTGAAACTCAACGTTCCATACATCTTTAAAATAGAGTTTTGAATGATGTTTTTATTGCTCAGTGTTTAATTTGCGTATTTTTTTTTTTTTTTTCAAAATTCCCAAAATTCCCGGGCTTAACTTCCCATGGAAAGTTTCCGGAAAGTTTCGGGAAATTTACCGGAAACTTTCCGCCCCTTTGCAACCCTATATATGATATATATTTTATTATGACTGTAATCAAGGCTCCATCACATATATAATCACATTCATTGAGGCTTTTTATTAGCCAGAGAGGGGGCATACCCGTAGGTAGATCTTTGTGTGGTTGCAGACACGCTCGCCATGGCGAACCCTCACACTCCTCTGCAGCACGGGCAGCTGGGACTCCAGGAACAGAGCCCTCTTCACGCCACCTTTCTGCTTGTGCTTGTGACTGTCGAGCTGCACCTCCACCTGGAAATCTGGAACACATAACACACACACAAATGAGTATTCATGGCCGTGATGAATGTACCGCAGAACCCTAATGACAGCTCTAAAAAAAAAAAGAAAAGAAAAGACCCCCATAAATACTCTGACCTCCATAAATACCCCCAGAGCACTCACAGTGTAACTTTAACATAATCACACAGAGAACAGTTTGTTACAGAGGAAGGAGTCAGGGATGATAACAGGGGATTGTTGATAGAGAGAGAAACCGAGAGGCTGGATCACTTAAGGTGGATCACTGTAGATACTCAGTCTCACATCAGCTGCCAGAGCACTTTAACTTTGTAGATTTAAAAACATGACCAGTGTTTTCACCGGTGTTGCTATTATTTGACATGTTTCTTCACTTGTAATAAAGAGCAAATGCAGGAAACTTCTCGGCTCACCTAGAACGTCCGGTAGGTGCTTCCCATCAGCGGATATGCAGAAGCTCAGGTTGACACTGTTTTGGACGGAGGGGACAAGGACATGATGAGAGAAGCATATTCCATGATGGCAGAGATTCAGAACAAACAGAAGACACCTCACTCGCCCTCGCCTGCTCCCTCCACTTTCTCTCCTGCTCTACTTCTCTCGCGTCAGCTCCTTACATGGCTCACGTTACAAGACACCGGGGCGTAATGGGAATACAATGATTAATATGAAGACAAAAAAAAATGCCAAACGCTCGGAGACACGCTGGCATCGGGGAGCTTTCTCCGAGCCAGGCCGATAAATCGTCGCGTCTCCGTTTTCCAGCCGGCGACCACGACGCACACAAAGGAATAGCAGAGTTAAGAAAGGGTGAAATTGGGCAACGACTCGGGTTACAGTGCTGACCAGTGGATGGCTGTGTCTACATGAGCCTGTAGCTCGCTCCCATGACATCAGCCTGCACAACACTGTCCAAAAGCCTGCAACAACCCCCCCCCCCCCCAATCCCTTTAGTCCCTTTTACTAGTAAAGTAGCAGAAACTGGGAGAGTTGGGAAAACAAAAGCAGGAGTGTGTCGGGAAAAGAACCCAGGACATGGAAGGGAAGTTTAAAAAACGAGACAGAAAGACACAAAGAATACAAGGACTCCATTGGAGTAGTTGTAGAAAGGTTGTGTACTCCTGTGTGGGTCTGTCTGTGCACAGCTGTGTGCGCACGCTCACACAGTCTACGTGTCCTGATGTTTCCCAGCTGTGTTCCACCACCAAACAATATCTCATTCAAAGCAACTCCGAAAAAAAAAACCTCACCGCCCCTCCCCACCCACACTCAACTCCCTCCCATTATCCCCAGTGCTCTCCCTGCACCCCCCCACACACACCAAAAAAACTCCTCATCACCAGGCAACGTAGCATAATCAAGACACATGTGTATACAAGAGTTTCCTTTATGGATCAGGATCTAGAGAAGGAGGGGGGAGCGGACACATGAGCACAGTGTCAACCATGTTGAGCAGCGAGCAGCAGTCATCTGTTTCCTCTCCGCTCTCCTGGAATCGAACACTGTGCACATTTTGGAAAACGCCAAAAGACACGAGGGCCGACAATGCTTCCATTCAGCAGGTTCCTTCTCCGCTCCTCAACAGAAACATTGTGATATGAGAGCATTTTGGAAAAATAGGTCAGATAAGAGCAAACGAATAACGTGACCGCGGATGGAAAGGATATTCCTTATCCGAGCTTCCTGCCAGGATAGCAGTGTTTGTGTATTTTTTTGGGGGGAGGGGGGGGTGGGAGCTGATCTTTTTGCAGTTGGATAAAACAAATACAGAGCGGTGGGTAGCAACCACTCACCAGGAAACAGGGACGCTGGTGTTTCCGCTGGTGACGATGCAGTTCTTCTCCTCGGGGTTGATCATGGTGGGGTAGACGGTCAGAGAGGCACTGGTGTTCACTATGGGGCGAGATCTGTGGGGAACGGACAGGATGTGGGTTGAAGAGTCTGTGGTCAAAGTGTTGATTTCCATATTTCCTGCATTTCCTGAATTTTGGGAAACATGTCAATTCGCTTCCTGAGGGTGAGATGAGCAGATTGATGCCACGCTCTCTCATCCTGAACCCCTTCACATCAGTTTTTAAATAGATTAATAACAATAATATAAACCATGTATAAATTAGAATGAGATTTAAAGCTGCTGTTAAAACCAGGTGAGCTTTTTTCCCGTTTGTAGTCTAACTAATCTAAGTTAAGATCCTAGTTTGGAAGCCCAGTCTTAATTTCCATATTTCCTGCATTTCCCTACATTTAGGGAAACATGTTGATTCGATTCCTGAGGGTGAGATGAGCAGATTGATGCCATGCTCTCTCATCCAGAAGCCCATTACATCTGTTTTTAAACAGATTAATAATAATAATAGAAACCATGTATAAATTAGAATGAGATTTAAAGCTGCTGTTGAAACCAGGTGAGCTGTTTTCCCGTTTGTAGTCTAACTAATCTAAGTTAAGATCCTAGTTTGGAAGCACAGTGTTAATTTAAATATTTCCTGCATTTCCTGAATTTTGGGAAACATGTCAATTCGCTTCCTGAGGGTGAGATGAATAGATTGATGCCACGCTCTCATCCTGAAGCCCATCACATCTGTTTTTAAATAGATTAATAACAATAATAGATAACAGGTAGAAATCATAATGGGATTTAAAGGTGCTGTTTAACCCAGGTTAGCTGTTTTCCCGTTTCTAGGGTTAGGGTTAAGTTAAGATCCTAGTTTGAAAGCACAATGTTAATTTTCAGTGTAGAGAGGCAGTAAAGTCTAGTTTAAACCATTCATATAAACATACAGCATATATTTCAATCAACATACCTGTAGAGAACTGCTTTATCGACACCGAAAGCTCCAACGATGAGATCTGAGGAGACAAAAGAAAAGAATTAGAAATGTACAATCAAAAAAATTGTAAAAAAGGTTTATGATTGTAATTAAAGACGTCTTGAGTCCCTCACCAGGGTATCCATTCATGTCCAGGTCCTTAGCTCCTCTGAGAGCGAACCCAAAGCTGGCGGGAATCATTCCAGCAGCCCACTGGCCGGTGATCACCTGAGACGGTTTATCCCTGAGTCCTTCTGAGTAGCCGTTAAAGATGTAGACCAGTCCCCGCCGGTCGTCCCCTCCAAACGGACAGCTAATGGCCACGTCTGCAAAAGCGCAAAAAGATCAGGAAACGAATTAGAGTTTTAAATTTAGATTTCATGGATCTACCACATGTCTTAGATGTAAAGATCTTTGTTCGGATCTTTCTCCTGTGGAAAAATAATAATGGCAAAATCAGGTTGACCATTTCCTTTGAGTAAAAATGGTTTCACATGCAAGAAGTTATATAAGAGATCTAAAGGATCATGATTCTAATTTGATTTATGTCATAAACTCAATCAGTCCCTCGTCCTCCTCACCATTGAAACCGTCCTGGTTCAGGTCTCCCAGTGGAGCGATGGTGCTGCCGAACCTCCCGAACGCCTCGGTGCCGGTGATGTGCGGCAGCTGCAGCTCCAGGCTCATGGGCCCACGCTGCAGGTAGACGTAGACCCGGCCCGTCTCCTCCAGCCGGCCGTCAGACCCCCGCACCATGAACATGGGAGCTCCCACCAGCAGGTCAGCCATCCTGGAAACCACAGAGAGGAAGATCCCACAAACTCATTTAGGATCGGACACATGGTTCCAGCTGTAATGAGTTGTTGGTGGCATCCAATCTGGATTCAGTCGACTCGTTGTTTCAGAAAGAAAGAGGGTGAGAAAACCCGACTCACCCGTCGCTGTTGATGTCAGTCGTTGCCACAGCGTAGCCGAAGTATGACCCCATCTGAAAATAAAGGGGTTTCCTTGACTTTAGCAAATGAAATGGTATTAACATCATAAAGAATAGTCACAGTGCTGTGATCTTCAGACGTGCTTTCTGCATTACTACAATAAAGCAAAGCTGGAAGGAAACATAAAGGCCTGATGGGTTTTACAGGTCGGCCCCAGTTTGGTTCTGTGTCTGTTCCAGCTCTGTCATGAACGTTGTAAAGAACCTTGTAGAAGCAGCGTGCACTGCAACAGATTCGCTCCTGGTCTTTATTTATCCAGCTGAGTAAATCGTGATTGTTCAAACAAGCTCAGTGCTTCTCTATTCCCAGACTCATTTGTACAAAATTACATCTGCACGTTCTCGCCCCAAAAACCCGAGGTTCACAGCAAACCACGAAAGAGACCGAAGTCAAGTACAGAGAGCGAGAGGCAAAGGAAAATTAATTTTGCTTAAACCGACTCATCAAATTAAGAGCTCTCAGGAGGAGTTGAGGAAAGAAAACACAAAGGGAGTGAAGCATGGAGGAGATTTCTTAAAGGGGGTGAAGATAGAGGAGTTCTCAGACTCACCTGCTCGCCAGTGTAGTTAATCATGGCCTTCAGATCTGTACCATTCAGAATACACACCTGCAAGACAGCAGCCACATGTGGTGAACATCTTTTTTATTGGTTCTAATATAAGCACAGTCTCTGGTATGGAATTCGCAGCACAAATAATTCCCACTGTGATCACACCAGTACGGCTGCTTTCGAACTTTTTATTTTCCTGCATCAGTCCCAAGTCTACAGCCCAGGTCTCCCATTCTAAAAGGACCCAAACGAAAGCCAAAAACTGTGATGATGGAGCTTTCTTACCGATCCATAAAGCATGAGTCCTTTTGGAACACCGGCCACAAAATCTGAAAGGTGCACAGAGAGACCAAGCAAAGATTTAGGAGGGAGAATACACGGCACAGAATTCCTGAAGTGATGACATTTCCAGCTCAATAATCGTGTAAAATACTGCAAATGACTTCGGTTTGTGTTTACTCCAACTGTAATATTTGCATTGCTGTGTAACTCCATATTTGATGGACTTACCTTCCACTTCATCGCCACTGAATTCCCCAACAGCAACAGAGTAGCCTGTAAAAGCAGAAGAAGCAATGAGGTCATCTTCAGCTTGCACGGCAAACACATTGAGGATTATGTCAATGTGCATTCATCTCTTACCCTGGTAGCTGTCGTCATGTTCGGAGTTGACCTGTTTGGTTTGGATCTGACCCTCCACAGACTGCATGAAGTAACCTGGGTAGTACGCTTTGATAATGTCCTCCTTCGCTGCAGAAATCACCTGACCTGAAGTAAAACACAAAACGCAAAAGGTATGAATGTGAAATTACACTTGAACGAACATTTCGAGGTTTGGATTTCCTGATTTTCAAGTGGTTGGTTAGTGTGTCTGACTTTACCTTGCCAGAAGTAGCTGCCTGGCCCCCCCAACACCACTTTGCCATCCTGAAATATGAAAGAAAGAAATCCAGCACATTACTAAAATGACAAGAAAAGACGATACTGTCCTGGGTATCTGTGATTAACCTCTATAAACAGATTCTACATGTAAATATGAAGAATCTGTCGGCTAAGGACCAGTTTTTTAGGGTCGAGATCCTTCTGGTTGTTGTTTTTACTTTTGTTTCCTGCAGGTAAAAAGCCTGTGTGAGCAAAATAGCTGTTAATGGAGATTATCCTAAATGTCATTGGACCAAAAACACCTTCAAAAAGTATCACTGTGTGTTTTGTGAGGAGAAACGTGATTAAAGAACCTAGTCGGACTCCAAAAAGTGATGGAGTCTAAGCCAAGATATCTGCTGTCAACACCAGAAGCCACAAAATATTGTCCATTTGGTGGTTTGCAAACAGTAAGATTGTTTTTTACCTTTGTGAAGTCGGCACTGAATCCTCCCTGACAGTACCCTTGTCCCACAGCTTCACTGATCTCTGAAAGAAAAACAAGATTGGAGCAATGCCCCATGAATTATTAAAAATGTTCCCTTATCGATCTCCCGTGTAGAGGAAGGACAGCTGTCGATACTTCTCAATGGAATCACTGATCAATGTTACAGCTCCGATTTGAGGAGGGGACACGTTACCTGTGCGACACGGAGCGTACTCCACGAACTTGGTGAAATTGTGGACGGAGAGGTAGCAGGTTCCTGTGGCGTCAGATTGGGGGGTGTCCTTTTCAGTCCGCCAAGAGTAGAGAGGGGCACAAGCCTGGGGTGCACAGAGAGGGGAGGTGGAGAAGGGGGGGGAAGTCATGATAAATAGGGTGAGCTTTTAGGTGGGTGATGTTTTTCTACTTGCAACAATACCCTGCTGAACTCAGGAGGACACCCGGGCCGGGGTCAGCGGTACATCTGGAGCAAGGTAACTGATAACTCAACCCAGGTCACTGCCAGGGCCATCGGGCTAAACAACCCGCAGCTCTACTTTCATGTAATGGTGCAGGGGCGGGCGGGGGGGCACTAAACATTTCTTAATGGTGAAAACTGTACAGTAGGTAGAGAGTAACGTGAGACTAGGGTTGCAAAGGGGCGGAAAGTTTCCGGTAAATTTCCGGAAACTTTCTGGAAACTTTCCATGGGAAGATTAGCTCGGGAATTTTGGGAATTTTGAAAAAAAAAACTACGCCAATGAAACGCTGAGCAATAAAAAGATCATTCAAAACTCTATTTTCAAGATGTATGGAATGCAGCACACGCTGCACGTTGAGTTTCAACCCTCCACTGTGCATTCTTCCATCACATGCACAGATAATTCCCAGCATCCTTCACTCTACAGCAGGGCTATTGAGGCCTGCTGTAGAGTGTAGGACTAGTCAGATAAGTTTCAATGATATTACTGGGAAAATATATTAGCATGCTGATTGAGGATTGTTCATCTGTTCATCTAGCCTATTTCCATTCATTTATCCATCAATTGTAAAATATTTTTACAGAGGATTCCAATTGTTTGGCTAACTATTTATATCTCTGGCATTGCATTAGTGTTTTTTTACAAACTTTTTTCTCATCTTATTCTACAGAACAATACCACGTGCACTATCTCAAGTGTGGAGACATTTCACCCCATCCAATGTAGAAGGAAAGGCTGTGTACATTTGCAAATACTGTGCAAAGACCAATGTTAAGAATGACACAAAGTTGCAGAAGCGTATAGTCAAATGCCCAAAGTTTCCCCAGAGCTCAAATTAGCCTATAACAAAACAAAATGTATATATTTATGTCTGTATATGACAAGGTAAATACAGTTAGTATGAATTATCCACAAAATGTCCAGTTTATTCCTGTTAATTCCCGTTAATTCCCGTATATTCCCGTATATTCCCGTATATTCCTGTTAATTCCCGATAATTCCCATAGAAAGTTTCCAACTTTGAATATTTCAACTTTCAACAGAGGAGCGTCCACAGCGTTCCTCCCGAGACGTCGGTTCAGGTCAGAGGTTTCCCACAGACTTCAATGAGAGTCCTTATGATAACAAGTGGAGAGCAGCAGTGGAACCGATACCCTAGTCCCTCCCCCTTCCCCAAACCCCCAGAACCATCCTCGCCAGGGTCCCCTTACCAGGATGGTGTCGCCGTGGGAACGCACGGTGGCGCCGAACCATTGGTGCGACTTGAAATCAACCTGTTGCTCCGAGTCCTGGAGTGAAATAGTGCGATCGCCTGCAAGGAAAGAAAAAGACACAAGGAAAATGACAATGAGTGATTTATAGCAGCTATGATAGAACATGCATTCCTTCAGCTGTATCCTAACACCGCCTCCCCCCCCCTCTCTGAGTCCTTGGAAACATCTGGACAGTTGGCAGAGAGCAGGCTGTAAAAAATGAAGTTTGACGATTTTCCATGCAAAGATCAGAGTGAGAATTTGAACAGATCGGTATTTGCTACACCGCCAAGGCGAAGCAGATCGGGGAGTTCGGACTTGGCCGAGCTTAACCTCTGTGACCTTTCGCTCTGTTCGACCACCTGGCCGCTCGCGCTGATCTCCCTCCTCGACCGTACGACAGCAGCAGGTGACGGGACAGATGGTCCGAGGAGTCGGGTTTAAACGCAGCTTTATTGGAAGACAGATGTTACAAATCGGAGAACGAAAATCCAAACAAATTGATTTGTCAGGGATGTTCCGTCCCACGCCGCACCGAGGGCTGACATTTCAGTTGCCATTTGTGGAGGAAGTTGAAATGTGAGGGCTGAGGAACCACTCCTCCCTGACCTTTGTGCCTTCCTCACACACATTTCCCTTCTAGACCTCCTGCAAACCACGAGTGTGTTGCAAAAGAGCATCTCTCAGGGCCTGATCCATGCTACAAGAGATCGTGACCTGCGTGGATGTGAAGAAAGCCGGCCTTGTGCCAGGCCTCCCCTCTCCGTGACCGCCCGCCCCTGGGTCTCTATTCCCAGCCAGCTAGGCAGCCTGGAGCTGGGGGGTGCTCCTTGTCTTTATGGAAACAGCGGAGAGGCCGAGCTCCAAGGAAAACATACACACTCTGGCCTCAGCTTCCTCGTAGCAACCTCCCAGTAATCTCTGTTTAGACACACACTTCTCTCTCTCGTTCTCGACATTATCTCCGTCGCTCGACTCATTTTTCTTACGCTATCTCGCCCCGAGTCTCCAAGTCCAAACAACGCTTTTCCCTCCTTTCTGCTTCCAGGGAGCTCGGCCTTCCCCTCGCCCCAAGACGGTAAGCAGAGAGATTATAGGTTTTTAATAACCCGCCTGTATTTCTGCTTAATCTCCATGTCTGGGCTTTCCTGCTGAAGTTATTCATCGTGGTCCAAGCAGCAGCAGCCGGCCCTGCCCCCGACGCAGCGAGTCCATGTGTGAAAACAAGTGCTTTAGCCGTACAGGCAATAACATGAGCAGTGCTTCAAACGGCTCCTTATAATCATGTTACCTTAACTAATCTACCTTAGCAGCCGGCTATACTTTCTCTTAAAGCATACACCTTTTTAATATTTTCCTAACTCAGCGGGTCTTTGTTTGGATAAGGCTGATGATGTAAAGCTGCCGGGGAAAAGTAGAAGTTGAACGATGACGGTGCCGATTTGAGGTCTTTGCAGCGATGGAACCACGACAGGCAGCAGAAACGTCATCTCGTGATTCCTACTGAGTTATTAGATATCTCACTGTATAAAAATCATGGGAGTGCATTGACGTAATCTCCCCGAGACGCTGAGCGAGGTTCTCACAGGGCAGCATTAGTTCTAGCATTAGCTCTGTGTCACTCGAATGCAGCTGAAGAGCTCTGCTTGTTGTCTGAAGGAGTCACGTGAAGAGCTCCGGGATGAAAACAGAGAGAGAGAGAGAGAGGAAGCCAGAGACGACAACATGCCGCTCGCCGCTGCGTGCCGATGGGACCCGGTGCCAGGGCCCAGTTTCCCGTGGGACACAGCGGAGGAGCGTGGGGGTCTGGACTCCATCCATACACTCAACCCCCCCCTGGCTTTGAACTGTGAGTGAGAGGACAGCCATTAGCCGGGTTAGAGCCTCTCACTCTGAGTGTGTGTGTGTGTTTGTGTGTGTGTATTTGTGTGTGTGTCAGTGGGGAAAGAGACAAATGGCCGAATTCACTCATCACATCAGCCGCCCCTGTGGGAGTACTGACAGCAGGAGAGCAGAGTGGGACCGGGCGGAGGACCAGGGCTCTGGTTTCCCCCCCCCCCCTTCCCTTCCCTCTGGCCTTCTCACCCTCCCTCCCTCCCTCCCATCCTGTATGTGCCCCTCTCTCACCCTCCCTACCGCCCTTGCTACCCTCTCCTCCTCCTCCTCCTCCTCCTCCCAGATCCATAGACAGCCTCTTATCTCGATGGAGGAGGAAGTGGATGGGAGGGGGCCTCTGGCCACTTTGACCCAATTAGCCCGGCTAATTAAGAGGGTCTGTGGCCTGCGGGTCAGAGCTCAAACACACCAGCAGATACTGAGACACTACCACACCACTTTGTTTCAGCAATATATTAGATACCCCTGCTCCGGTGGAAGATAAAACTAATGTGGCAGTACTCGTTTCTTCCAGCATCCATAGTGGAAAGAGTTTAAAAAAATATGTAACCGCCAGCATCATCATTTAATGTTATTTTTTTTTATTGCTCTTGCTTTTACTTTCAGGAGCTGGCAACGAGAAGCGTCACAGCTTCAGCAAATGAATTGCAGCCGTAAATATCATCCATTCAACAGCTGTTTGGCACCGGGCACATTTGCATGCAGATGTCCGTGTGTTGAGTGTTCCTCCGCTGTGCCACGATCCAGATGTTCGGAACCAGCTCTGGCACTCTAATCAGCTGCTTCAAAGCTCGGTTCAAAAAAATATATATATTTGAAGGACGCTGTCTGACAACCCCGGGGACTAACCTTCCCCGTGAGTCACATGACATCACTCCCCGAAGCCTCCAGCCAACGCCGAGGGATGCGCAGCACATTTTAATGTTGCAAGGAAAACAGTGTAAAATTTAAAAAAAAGGTATCAAGGCAGCGGCGTCCAATGAGGGAACGCTGTTAAACCAGGCTTGTGAAACACTCAGTGGAATATGTCTCCCCACTGTACATTACGGATTGTAAATTTAAGTTGGCTCCTCTCAACGCTAGCTTGTGATTTCTCAGGAAAGACGCCAAAAAGTGGAGTGTTAAACGTCCCCTTTACGTGTGAGAGTGTGCGAGTGTGTGTTTTTCAGGGCATGTTCAATCTAAAAGACAGTTACTACACAGTCTTTGTGCTTCCGATTGCCCCTCTCCTCACTTCACCATTGTTCGGACCCGGCTGACAGACGCCCTGTCAACACCCTGAAATACGAATCTACTCATTAGACCCTCACGCGCTTCCTCATGTTCCCCCAAAGCTACTTCACCTACATCCGACCCAACTGGATCCTTTTTGTCAGCTACTTCTCTTTGTCTGACATATTTGTTTATTGCCTGCTTATCTCACTATAGATCCTGGGCCGAGGCAAGACAAACACGACCTGGAGGAAGGAAGGAGTACCCATCAAGAAAAAAACCCTCTTCAACAGCCCATTATCCTTTTCATCCCCAAAAAGCACAGACACAAACAGGAAGGCAGGATGATCCCGAGTCCAGGAGCCATGAGGCCAACAGCAGATCAGTGGAGTGGAACCCTGACGCCTGATCCAGGTCTGCTGCTGACAGAAGGAGCAGAAGGGAAATGCTCCGACGGCTTCACAAGCGAACAGAGCAGCGGAAAACAAAGCTCGGCCTTTTCAAGAGGCTTCAAGCAGCATCTTCAGTTTCTCAACCTCTCAAACGACCAGGTAATGAGACTGTATCCGGGTCTTATCAGTTGGTTCAGGAGTCACAAAGAAAGCATTTGTGTGGTCATTGTCCTGAAGCACAATTAGAGTTAAATATAACGTCTTTATTTGCCAGTGGCATTAGAAAATCCCCAAAGGTCAAACCTCCCCAACACCACATGAATCCACCTTTTCCCTGCGTGTCAAACAAGAGACTTACCTTTCGTGTCGAAGTCGATGGTGTGACAATCGGTTTGGTTGTGGTTCCACGGACAGTAGAACACAGATCCTCCTTCTGTCACATTGACCTGCCTCGTGCTGGCCTTGGGAGCTCCGATCACCACGCTGGCACTGGGAGGGAAGAGACACAAAGAGGAACACGTGCTGTGAATCAAAACATTACAACACAAACCCGGCGCTTATAAACCTGAGTCTCTCTTTAAGAAACCATTGCTCAGCTTCGTTAGTTTCTTAGCCTGGTTTCAATTAAAACATGCTTTCCACTCAACAGCTTCAAACATGATGCAGTTTGCACATTCTCCTGCTCAGCGAGCTTCATTGGGACTCGACATTAAAACCGGCTGCAGCTGAGATTTTTTTTTACATAATCTCAAACAATGAGCTGCACCTCTGACATGTTGTTCACGGTTTATTCACAGACACACTCGCTGCAGTGGAGTTAGGGTTGCAGAGGGGAGGAACGTTTCCGGTAAATTTCCGGAAACATTCCGGAAACTTTCCATGGGAAGTTTAGCTCGGGATTTTTGGGAATTTTGAAAAAAAAAAACTACGCACGTAGGATTTCAACCCTCCACTGTGCATTCTTCCATCACATGCACAGATAATTCCCAGCATCCTTCACTCTACAGCAGGGCTACTGAGACCTGCTGTAGAGTGTAGGACTAGTCAGGTAAGTTTTGATGATATTACTGGGAAAATATATATGCATGCTGATTGAGGATTGTTCATCTGTTCATCTTGCCTATTTCCATTCTTTTATCCATCAATTGTAAAATATGATTACAGACGATTCCAATTGTTTGGCTAACTATTTATATCTCTGGCATTGCATTAGTGTTTTTTTACAAACTTTTTTCTCGTCTAATTCTACAGAACAATGCCACGTGCACTCTCTCATGTGTGGAGACATTTCACCCCATCCAATGTAGAAGGAAAGGCTGTGTACATTTGCAAATACTGTGCAAAGACCTATGTTAAGAATGACACAACGATGCAGAAGCATATAGTCAAGTGCCCAAAGTTTCCTCAGGGCTCAAATCAGCCTATGACAAAACAAAATGTTTATATTTATGTCTGTATATGACAAGGTAAATACAGTTAGTATAAATTACCCACAACATTTACAGTTTATTCCCGTTAATTCCCGTATATTCCCGTTTATTCCCGTATATTCCCGTATATTCCCGTTAATTCCCATTAATTCCCATGGAAAGTTTCCAACTTTGAATATTCCTGGAATTTTGCAACCCTAAGTGGAGTGCAGGCGGACACACATGGACAAACCCTTACACAGTCACACATGCAGGCCCTGTGGGGCAGATTCAATAGGAAAACTAGAAAGCAGACGGGCTAAGTGGAGTCACACTCGTGTTTCTACAGCTGTCACACTCAGCATCCACGTCCTTGGAGCTGCTCTGCTACAGCTACAGGAAGAGCGACCAACCATTTCACCAGACACGTGAACCAGTGAGGTTACAGGTGCGTTTCAAGACTAAGAAAAACCTGGATGGACTTCACAGATGAAAGAGAGGAAGGCAGACGGCGATTATACATTGATGTTGGGGTATGGTTAAATCCCCCAGTGGATAATTTGACTGGAGCGGATTTTTTTGCCATTACTTCATTCTGGAACCACTTGACCAGACAAGCATCACAGATACAGTCGCCGGCCCTGATGTGGGTAAAGGAGGCACGGAACCGCTGAGACCAGACATCGTCTAGGGGCCTCCAGGACAGGAAGAGCACACCCTTTCCTGTCCCAGATCTTCCAATAGGGCATGAAAGTTTACATTTCGGCTAGTTAGCATCCCGCCCCCAAGGGTGATGACTCAGCAGTGTGCAGAGGAAGATGAACGAGCCAGCAAGAGTCCAACAGTTAAACTGTGCAGATCCAAGACCTCGTAATCCACAATAGTTAATCCCACTGAACCGATCTATTAGCTCGTATGACAAGACATCATGAGATGGCTTGGGGAAATAAAATACAACAATGGCCCAGGGTGTGTTGGTGGTCAGGAGAATGTGACATCATCAAAGCATCCACGGTTTGTAAACCACACATCTGTGGGAGGACAAAGGCCCCAGAGAAGAAGGTATTAGTTTAATATTACCTCAATACCTGAGGAGAGATTCAGTCTGATGCCAAGTCCAAATGTGGAACAGAAACTCCTGGTTTGTGTTGGAAGGGAGGAAGAGAAACAAACCGGTCTCACTTGGAAAGCAAGAGACAGTGTCCCCCCTTTTATTTCTGACCACATGTGCAGACGCATGCAGGAATATCCCAGCGGAGCAGCGGAGCTCCACCTGTGAGATAATCTAAATCGCAGAGAGGATTCCTCCGGCTCCGGATCTTCTTCTTTCTCTCCCTGAACGTTCACGCACAAACATCCAAACAGATGATAACTGTTCAACAAATCAACAGACCACACTCTTAAAACGCTCATCACCTAAAAGCGCCACAATATAATACATTCGAGGATGAATTTGTGAAATCTGATTCAGCTGATGTTTCCATGGCGACATTCAAAAATCATCTGAGGGAAAGCACATTTACGCAATAAACAGCTTGTTCACAATAACAAGGCCGAGGAAACTGGAGGCCGCAGCATCTTTTGTTTAATCGGATCTGAGCCGAGGCCAGACACAGTTGGCCACGGCGGCTTTTCAAAAAAGAAGAAACACAGGAAATAACCAAACCAGCGGATCGAGCTTTAATCAGCGACTCGGCGGTCGAGACAGATTCTCACTACCTCGCACAGACAGATGCAGATGTGCGGAGACACGGTCACACACAAACTACATTGATAGCGATCTGAAAGTGCTGTGAATGTGGAGGAATTAGCATTTAATGGGTCTCTATCTGGTGAGGATCAGTCGAGTTCTAGCTGGCATTCGCCCCCCCACCCCACCCCTTCTCCTTATCTGCTGGCCAAGCTCTGAAAAGGTAGAAGCTTTGGTATCATTAGCATTTAATGAAGCTCTAACCACAGTCGACTGACTGCTGCATAACAAATTCCTTTGTAAAAGTCAGGCCTCCGGGGCTGGGTATGCAAATATATGCAATTAGAAGGGGGTGAGAAATACTCAGCTGTTCAGCTGAAGGACAGACGTGCTCGTCGGGCGGAGAACCGAGAGGGTCTCCAGACAAAAGGCTGTTGATGGTGGGAGTGAAATCAGCACCGTGGCAGGTTTGATAGGGATCACGGAGGGGAGAAGGAAAGCCTTGCTGACAGATGGAGCTCAGTGTGTATGTGGAAAGGAAGGGAAAGCACTTCTGATTCTCTCAGACACACCAATACTCCAGCGCTGCTCACGGGGATGTTTTGGCTACGAGAGAATCGTATTAATCTCTCCTACATCTGCACGACTACATACATTTGAAAACGCATCGATCCTGCTACTTATAGTTTGGAAACGCTGCCTCGCCCCATTTCAATTTGAAATCTCCAGGACTGAACAGGCAGAATCTGAGATTGTAGACAACGATTTCATATCTCTGGTCACGCAGAGCCTTCTCTGATTCGTCAGGCTCCTATCACATGACCCCATGACCCACAGCTGGCATTAGCCTCGGCCACCAGTGTAGAACATAGTGTGGACACTCGATTACAAGCTGAGCCTGTTGTCTTTGCTAACAGCTGCTGTACTGTTAACATTCTGCATTTTAACAATGATGAAGCAGCAATCCCTGTGTACACCATCTGCATGTCCAGTGCATGTGAGAGGTCACGTGATGTGTGTTTTTCAGGCGTGTTTGAGAATTGTTTTAGTTTGAAAACACCAGTTTCCATGAAGCACATAGCGGCTGCGGCCTGACACTTTACTAAATACTTCAGCGCTGCTCACTGAAATGTTTTTGGCTGCTTGGGCTCGGTTGTCATGTTGCAACGGACAAATAGCAAACGCATTACCCAAGACACTTGAGCAATATCCTTACAGAGGGGGGGGGGGGGGGGTGGTTGGTGCATGAGAAACATTAGTGGCTTCACCATGTCTCGCACGGCCGACCCCACCAGCTGCCGTTCAGCAGCCACTAATGACCTCCACCACCCGGCTCACAATTAAACATGAATTAAGCTACAGTAAAGGACTGGGGCTGCGAGAGAGGAATGAGTCAACAACAGTGGAAGACTGAGTTTTTTTCTTTTTCTCATTTGAAGCTCAAGCAATCAAGGAGGACCAAATCCCTCAGCGCACCATAAGTGCCAGACTCTGACCATATTTTATGTGGACTTGAGAAATTAGGGCCGATGCAGAGCACTGGAACTTGCTGATGTGACGCTATGTGGAGTGGCCGAGGCTAATAGGGTTTATGATGAGGTTACAGGAGGGGGCAAATTCTTCTGTTGCCCCCCTCCTGTTCATACCCACACACACACACACACACACACACACACACACACACACACACACACACACACACACACACACACAAACACACACACCACTCCCTAGACGCCCCCATTCCACATTTAATTGTCTTCCACCCAGCTGCAAAAAGCTGATGTCACTTGAACACTATTATAAATGTTTCACGCTAGAAAGAGAGTGTGGGTGGGGGGGGGTGGAGAGAGAGAGAAAAATCACATGCACATTTGTTCAGGCTGCCAGCGCCGGCTACAGTCACCATCTGCAGTCGTAAACACGGCTCAGCCAACGATACGGTACAGGGCGCAGAGGGAAAACGGCTGGGGGGGGGAAAAACCCCAGAGTAGTGTCCGTCAATCCTCCGCAACACCTGAGTTACAACATGCACGCCGACCCGTGGAGTTCACACGGAGCTATCAACACGTGCTTAGACGCTGAAGTGGTTCCATATCAGTGGAAGGAACTCGGATGCAGGGACCTGAGAGGAGCCACGGGCGGCGCTTGACCTTCACCGCTGCCGGTCCTGCAGAGGAAAGAACCAAGAGAGGACGCCGGGATAAAGGGAAATACATCCCTCCCCCCCGGTTTGACTCTGAGGAATCACTTAAAGGGACTCTTACCTTTGTTGCATTTGAGAATTACAGCACATTCAAATCATCCCGCCTTCCTCCAATGCCCCACCCCCTCGTTCCCATCCGCGGTGTTTTTTTGAAGAAACTTTATTTACAAGCAGACTTACAATACTGCCTCCGCGCACGCACGTGAGTTTTTGTTTACCAAAGCAATGGATTCGGTAAGTTATATACATTTACATTCACATGCCTTGATGACGCGGGCCCGAATGCGCCACAAGAAGCAAACGGAAAACCTGCATGTCCATGCAGAAAACAGACAGGTCTGTCGGCCAATAAGGTCCTTCGGTCCGAAGAATTCTATTGGTTGAAGTTTTCACTCAATATTATGAGAGTGAAATAATTGTTTGTTTTTACTCCTGGTGGGTCTGTCTTGCATTTTAGAGTGTCATTACCTTATTAATACCAATTTAACCTTATCCAAAAAAAGTGTAAAAATGCAACAAAGGTGAGAGTCCCTTTAAGCAACAAAATAATAAGACACCTGGAATCGCTGAGAGTGGAAATGTGGAGCTGAACGGTGATTTGACTTGTTCGGCAAATTAATGGACGGACGGCCCGATGCTGCCGGATGACATCATCCAACACACGGCAATATTGACTTTTCAAAGCCTGCGTGGGCACTTAGAGTGAGATCAGCTGAAAGACCGGGATGAGAAGTGCAAGTGGTATGTGATGACTTGTTCTAAGACCACATGGAGACACACCGACAGACGCATGTCCTCCCAGAGCCGAGGCCAGACAGGAGCTGGTTGATTCCGTACGGCTGCCATATGGACGCTCGTCTGCTCACACACACAGACACACACACACACACACACACACACACACACACACACACACACAGACACACACACACACACGTGTTCTCTGTGCTGCTGTCCAGGAGACAGAAGATGATGAGAGTAGCAGTGCCTGCTGGGATGGCGTGTGCTGACTACAGACGGTCTACTGTGCTGAGCTGAAGCCACATTTTCAGATGGTACTGTACTGATCTGTGTGTGTTGCTCCTCGGGCCGGGAGCAAGTCATGTATCTTAAAACAATTTATAGATTTGAATTCCCACAGGCCAGGCCGTGGTTTTAAAAGGAGATCTGAATCAGCATAAATAAAAGCATAGAATCCAATATAAATCTACATTCCCTTAGTATCTAGTGTGAGAGCAACAGGTGGCTTTCAAAATAAAAGCGCTGCTAGCCTGGTTTTGCCAAATCCTGTTGTTTATCGTCACACGGTTTGGACGTGAGGATTTTACATGACTCTGCAGCGGGGGGGTTCGGAGTTTGGTAAATGAATTAGAAAGTCGAGACCCCTGCGGATTCTGCACTCGTGGTTTTTCCAACCTTTCAGCAAGTTTCAGTCCTTTTTATAAGTGTATTATATCATCGTGTGTTTTATCGCTAATGTGTGAAAACCAGCAGCGGCTTTGTCAAAACCAAACCAACCGTGTCGTGTCACTAAGAAAACAAGTTTAGCATCCTCCTCCTGCTGCTGTAGAATGACTTGTTTCCATGTGTTTTCTCATAGAGAACTTCTCCCCCACCCCCTCACACCCCCCCCCCCCCCCAGCCTCCCTAAAGTCCTCCTGCAGGGAGTTTAACTGCCGCTGGTTCACACCTCGCTCCACAATGCCCACGTCAGGGGGTCCGTACCTCTCACCTCCGTACAGAGAGGCCGTTGTATTAAATGCGCCGGTGGGGGGGGGGTTGACGCAGCTGTTGAGACGCTTTGTCTGTGCACCCACATTCCCCAGCCGCACCCGCACACGCACGCATACAAACACACATTCATGGAGGTCACATCTTATTTCCATCTCACATATGAGAAGTGATGCAAATTTGAATCTCAGCCAGGAGTGCGCCACTTGGACCATGGCGTCATGTGCTCGCTGGTGGATAAAGAAAAGCCTTTATCAAGTTACCGTGGATGTGAGTCATTTTCTGACCCGGGGGTTAAAGCAAACCAGGCCTTCTGGCAGTCAGAGATTAAATCTAGCCGAGTCTGAGTCAGGACGACCCTGACCGATGGGCCACTCCATTCCAAAGTAGACATGACGTCCTGCGGGCATTCCCAACCCAGTACTGGTGTGACAGCAGGGTTCACATTCACAAGCTCTTTAAACACACTGTCACCGTCCACACTGACGTCTTCTTCAGGCAAATCCCACACAGGCTCTTTATTTAAAACCAGTCACAGTTAGACAGGCACTCCATGTTCGAGACAGACGCAGTGAAGCCATTCTAAGTTTATCCTCACTGACCTTTACAGCAACAGACACTAATGTTCCCGACCCACTGGCTTCTCTGAGCCGTCAGGGCGGCACACAAAGTATGACAACAGATAATTAAAGCAGTCAATCAATTAATTGAAGTTCCTCGGATTAAAAACAGGCATTAATCGCTGCCATCAGACAAAGATCCAGATTGTCTGCAGGCAAATACAAGAACCTGGATGAAGCAAAGCTCGTCCAAATATACAATCTTCTGCAGCTCGGACACTTCAGGGGTCTGATCTTAGTAAAAGGACCCCAATGAAAACAATAAGAGAAATGAGACTGATCATATATGGAGAGGGACCTCGGTGTTGACACAGAGAGAACACGGCTGCTTTAGTGGCCAAAGGAGACCCCAGGTCCAATGTCAATATTAGTTCAACCCTAACCCTGTTTGAGAGGGTAAACTCCAGGAGAGTGACCTACATGGACCGGCTGACCCCAGCCTGTGCTCGTCATGAACCAACCATCCGTACCAGGAACATGTGACTCTCTCCCTCCATCAGACCAGCCTCCATTATTTCACAGTGATGAAGATAGAAAAGTCAAAGGGTGATAAAATGTAAGATATAACAGAACACTGGGGCAGCTTTGAATCATATTTCATAACAACATAACCGCCCTTCACTTTTCAGGAGCTGCCTCATCTTCTCATCCTCACCAGGCGAGGTCTGTTATTATTTACAGCCCCCGACCTTTGACCCTTTCTATCTGGGCGTGATCCACTCCCTCATCCCTGCCTGGCACCGGGAGAAAGTCAAAGCGAGAGTCAGTCAGTGTTGGATTATGAAGCGTTTGAAGGGAGAGGGAGCTCTGCCCTGGACGCAGGGGAGGGTGTGAGTGACTGTTGACTTTAAGCAGCTCATCATCTCTCAATGTGGGATAACACACACACACACACACACACACACACACAGACACACACACACAAGAGGGGACCATATATCCTCTTGCCCTTCCTGTGAGCTTCTGACAGGGGGCCGTCACACGGTTCACAGACACTCTCCCCGGGCGTTCTTCCACGGTGGGCCGTCTGCCAGTGTCCAAACTGAATGTGATTACGCCCGGGCCGAAGGGCACGACAGACCCACACATACAAACTCAGTTGTCAGTGATGAACGTCGGAGCGGGAGAGAGAGGAGGCCTTTGTGTTTGCAGGCAGGGGAAAGTATTACCCTCCCTTGTCTCTGCATCTATATCTACCTATTATATACTATATATACTGTACTATTGTTATATACTGTCTAACAATACCATTACCATCATATCATCAGTACTTTTACCATCATCTTGCCAATGCACCTTATCTGCTTATTTTATTGTATTTTATCTTGTGCTTCTGTTTTTTTATTCTTTCTACCTCAATATTTTTTATATTATTCTATTGCATTGTATTTTATTGTATTCAAATATACCGGCTGCTATGACAACTTAATTTCCCTTCGGGGATGAATAAAGTATCTATCTATCTATCTATCTATCTATCTATCTATCTATCTATCTATCTATCTATCTATCTATCTATCTATCTATCTATCTATCTATCTATCTATCTATCTATCTATCTATCTATCTATCTATCTATCTATCTATCTATCTATCTATCTATCTATCTATCTATCTATCTATCTATCTATCTATCTATCTATCTATCTATCTATATATCTATCTATCTATCTATCTATCTATCTATCTATCTATCTATCTATCTATCTATCTACCATCAGTCTCATTTCTGTCAGACAACACTGCGGTCTAACCTGTGATCTAGACAACAGGGTTTTAACTCATGGGGTCGGAGCCGAGCTCACAGCAGCTCATAAACTCCCTCAGTCTGACCTCACCCTGGGATTCCATCTACTCCCCCCCCACCTCCACACGCATGTCTCCACAGCCTGGGTCGTGATGATGTGACGGCAAAAACCCACAGATAACAGAGACTCACCCCCAGGACTCCACTGAGAGGCTTTCTAAGAAGCTGTGGATGAGAAGAGTCACGTACATGCGGCGTGCAGATAAAGCGATGATTCACCTTCTCTGAGCTGCTCTCTGGTACTTTTTGGTTTGTTTGACACACGACTTCTGAACACATATCATCCACGGGGGAAAATTACAGGGCGGGAAGCTGCATTTAGACGCTGTTCCTACTCTGCACATACAAACCATTGTCTCCTCTCCTCCTGTGTAAGTGTAGAGAAGTTCACATTATGTCATTAGCAAGATGAGGTCCAGTCTGCCTCATGCTTAATGGGACAAAGAGAGATGATGGGGTAGTGGTGGTGGGGGGGAACGATGAATTAAAAAGCTCTGCAGAATGACATCAGCATGGGAGGAAGTCAGGAGGGGGGGATGCTGGAGAGAGGAAAGTGGGGTCCACGCATATATACGAGCCTCACATACTAAATCATACACCGCTCTCTCCTGAAGGCCCGGCTTCTCCGGCAAGAGACATGAAGAGCAATGGCTGCAGGCTTTTAAAGAGACAGTGGGGGCCAGGGGGGGGGGGGGAGGAGGAGGGGGAGGGGGGGACTCTCCCCATGTCTGAGGGGCTGTCGTCCAGTGGAAGGCAGGGAGGAGAAGCAATGGGAAACCAGAGCTGCTGCTGCTGCTGGCGGCCCACTCGGCACAAAGCCCTTTCCTCCTCCGAGCCCAGCTAGGCCGGCTGGGTAGACGGTGGTCCCAGACTCCAGCAGCAGACGAGGGTCTCAGCCAGGAAGTCTGAGCGTGTCTGAGAGAGGAACCTTGACTGCAGCCACAGAAACCTTTTTCTTAATGATTATTACGATTACAGGGTTGGGTCCACAGCCCACCAGTCTACACAAATGCAAATCTGTCAGGGACTGGGGTTAACCCATGCCTGGCCTTTCTGTTTCACTGTATCCCAGCCTGTACAGAGACAACATGCTCCCAGGACAGTCAACATGTCCCACTCCCACACTGTTATGTTCTCCTCAGACGGCCGGGGTATTAGACCTGACCACAGGCATGTCACGCATGATGTAAAGTCCAAAAACCGACTGGTGCCAACATCTCTTGAGGAGGAATGCTGGGCTTGCAGCAGCACACTGAGTGTTACAGGGATTCTCCACTGAGCCAGAAAGCATCACAGTCAGCAGCAGCTTCTCATTCCAGTGAGATGTGACTGCTGTGGGTCCCAGTCCAGGAGGAGGCGAGCGAGGGGGAGATTAAGAGGTCAGAATTATGTCGTTTTTTTGAAAATTGGATTAGGATTTGAGGAGCGATTCCAAAAGCGTCCTTAAGTTCCTCCTTTACCTTGATGAAACAGACACTCTTTTCTATTGGCATAACCCCGGCTTTCATGTAGGAGTCATCCACAACACAAATGCAATTTCCTCAATATATCCAATTACAGTGGGTTACACTCCCTGGGAGCTGTGCGTAAAGAATGCGTCCACAAGGCAGAGTAAAACACTCAAAACCCTGATTTACTGTCCGAGTGAAACGACCTTCTCGTCCTTTTCCTAGTGGAAAGTTGCTCTGTAACTTTAACAGGAGGGGATTTGGAGATGTTCTGCAGTTTTGGCTGAAACCTCCGATATAAACCAAATGGAAAGTTTCACAGGATCCCAGATGGAATCATAAACAAATGTCTCTCTTCTTACAAGAAACCTTTACATTAGCCGTGCGTAAAAGGAACACTCACCTGGAGGAATTGGCCAAATAAAAGTCCACGGCATATCCGAAGTAGCTGCCCAGAGCTCCGCTGTAAACAGCTGGATTCTCCACGTCCAGGTTGAAGGCTTCGCAGGCGGAGAGAGAGAGAGAGAGCCCGAGGATACAGAGGAGCGAGCGGGAGAGACGAGCCACCATCCTGGGCGTCTGTGCGTAAAAGCGTTCCAATCCCATTTCTGCGATATAAATTAAATCCACTCAAAGTTTGCTGTAGAGGTTGGGGAACGGGTCCCAGTGTCCGTGCTCTGGAGTCCACAGATCAGACCTGAGAGCAGTGGTGGAGTGTGACTACAATCTGCATCCCTGTGTCTCTGGTCCAGTGTCTCATGAACAGCTCCTTCAGCTCCTCTGTGCGTCCTCCTCTGTGCCACTGGCCTCCTCCTCCTCTCCCCTCAGCATGATACACGGAGCAGGGAGTTCCCACAGCCGTGACAAACTTTAGAGGAGAGGAGGAGCCTGTGATTCCCTGAAAGGAGGAAAAAAAACTCTGCAGAGGGGCTCTTCTCATCCATTATCTCAGACTGCATGTGTGTGTGTGTGTTTAGCAACGAGGTAAAACACATTTGCAGTTTTGATTTCCAAAGCTTTTCTTATCTGCACCACTGAGATTATTAACCAAAGGAAAACATTGGAAATCCATAAGCCTTCTTTTGGGTTTTATCTCCCAGTTATCTCGACCCTCCCTCTGAGAATGAGTGGTGTCAGGCGGTGATGGAAAGTTCAATGAATCTCAACCAATCGTTGTTTAAAGACCTCTGCTGTCCATGGTTTGATAATCATGTGGATCTCTCTCTCCCTTGAGGTTCCATTTCGCTGATAAGTCAGGAATTCAAACTGTGGTGAAGCTCTGTCTGGGCTCTGTGGCCACTGATAGCACCAAGCCCAACTTTGTGTATAATAACTAGAATGGCAGCAGAGCACATTCCCTAAAGTAGTTAAATTCAATTCTTACTGTATATATTATTGTTCTTACTGTATTGTTTTGTTTTTATGTACAGTGGCAATTTCAAATATTTTCAATATATGCAACTGTTCAGTTTACTAAGAGGTTAACTTAATTTAACCTCAGTTGACTTTTACACACAACACACACACACAGCTGTTTTCCTTATTAATGAATATTAACGGTCACCGCCTATTCCAGAAAATCTCTGCACCTTAGCACTGTACGAGCCCATAACTCTCTCACTGTATATATTGTTTCGTTTTATATTGTTTTATATATATATTGTTGTTAATGTCGGATTGTTATTTATGTGCACCAACCACACCAAAGCAATTTCCTGTATGTGCAAATATACTTCGCAATTAAAATAGTTCTGATTCTGATTCTGAAATCTAAACAGGCTGCACCAAATTTCACACACTCATCACTTTCCCTAAATGTGCCAGATTCTTCTCATCAAGATTCCACCAACGATTCCCTCGGGAAAATGTTGAAAAACGCCCTTTCTCACAAGGGTGAAGACATTTGGAAAAACTTTTTGGGTCCTCAGATAAATGTCCTGTGTTCTTCCCTGACACCTCATCCCTCCAACCCAAGAGTCAAGGAAATCTGTGAAGTGTAATCTTAGAAGCAAACAAACCCACCGATACACAAATGGACACTTCATGGCGTAGGTATTAATAACACAAACAATAATGATAATAACAGAGTCCTGTGTTTGTATTTTGATATTCTGCATCTTCATCAACAACACCGGGAATATCATCTTCCTCAAATACACGTCTCCAAATGTGTAACAACAAAGCCGCGACTTATTCGCACAACTCCAAAGTAATTATACCTCCATCACGCTCCCTTGGAACTAAATGTGTGATCCACATGTATTTCTATCTAATTACAGCGTTACGTCTGATTCGGGCACCCGATGCTGTGGGAGGATTTGCTGCTCCTGCCTCTGAGTCACACCAGGGAAAGTGGAAAGTGGTCTGGGCCGTGAAAAGCAAACTGCTCGCTATGAAAACCGAAGACCTTTAATAAACCCGTCCAGACCGGCTGGAATTAGTGACTGTTGGTTTAGCTGATTCACTGGAGGCCTCTGGGATCGAACACGGGGGCCAAATTTGGCTCTGTCGCAGTAGCAACATGAACTCTCTCTCTCTCTCTCTCTCTGTCGAGTGCTGCTCGTATTTATATCCGACAAAAGGGGAGCGAGGTTTCACCAGACTGATGGGAGGGATCCAGAGTGTGTGGAGGCAGCAGGAGGGCGGTGGTGGGGGGGGAGTTCACAGCTGTTGGGGGCACTTGATGGTTCAAAGCCCTAATCCTGGACGGGCCTCATGCTGTTTTTAGGCCGTCGGGATGAGACTGTAGATGAATGACAGCCAGAGTCGGTGGTTTGCATGGAGCCATTAAAAGGATTCGGAGTTCCAAACTTTCCCACTGAAGTTTTGATTTTTGGTTTTCAGTCCTTTGATAGATAGATAGATGGATACTTTATTAATCCCGAGGGAAATTCAGATCATCCAGTAGCGTATACAGTTAACACTTAAACACCTCACTGACATAAATCCCATACGGAGAACATATATACAGATACAGGAATGGGATGCAATGATGTGATTGTATCAGTGTCCAGTAGGGAAGTGTTCTTGTGCTGCTGGAGTGGAAAGTACACTAAAATATATATATATAAAACAACAAAAATATATACATATATAAATATACAAATATATAAGAATATGTAGTGGTGAAGTCCGTGCATGGGGCTAGTTTGCAAACTCTGAAAAAGTCGTAAATAGAGATAAATTGAAGTGATTTTCCCAGGACACTTGTGTTTCTGTATCCTCTGGATCCCTGAGCTTATCTAGACCAGTGATCTCATGCATGAAGTCATCCAGGGGGGGGGGGGGGGGGGTGAGGTATCAGCTCTTCGTCACTGTCTTCCTCGGCATCTGTCTCAAAGTACAGCACAGCTCTTGTGTTAGCCAACAATCTGCCCGACCTCTCACAGGATCAGAACCAGGAGACAGGAGACATATTTTACTCTCAACTGTTAAATCCCTTTCTCTCCCTTTCTCTCTCTCTCTGTCTTTCTCTCTCTCTCTCTCTCTCCTGTGTGTGTCGTCCAGTAGGAAGTGAAACTACAAGCCGGTGTCCGCCCATGTGAACGTGTGGCGTTAGGCATATTCGGTGAGTGTGAGGCCAGAGCTTGTTCTGCTGGCGGATGGAATAGTATTTTCCATCTCTGCTGCTGCAACCGTAATTTCCGTTGAAAACAGAGGGGGGGGGGGGGGGATCTCTTGCAATGCCTCTGCTTTGACATCATCATTCAGCCGCCGCTATGGCAACAGATCTGAGGTGCAGCAAAACACGAACAGAGCATTTCACAGGATCACTCTGGATCCGTCCCTTTTTTAAATATAGACCTGACACATTGGCACCTCTGCCAGACCGGTCATATATGTAGTTCATGCAAACACACAAAGACACACACACACACACACACACACACACACACACACACAGACATGTACATGGACTGGCTCCCTCTTTGGTTACTGAGCATGTTTTCCTCTACAGTGGGACACATTATTAATAGCTCTTGCTGAGGGCCACTATATCTTCACACAGTAATGTTACGATACGAAGGTGTGTCTGAACTGCAATAACTCCACCAAACCAGCACCCTGTTATCGTATTCATATAATCATATTTGAATATTTGCACTACTGCACAAATTGCACTATTGTTGTTATATTTTTCTCTTCATCTGTAAAGATATAAATTCAGATATATATACTTTATCCTATTTTACATTTTTGATATTCTATTTTATTCTATTTTATACTTATTCTATTTTGATTTTTGATTTTTTTGATAATTACTTGAGCATTGCTTAAAGAGAGCCTGTGACTCAAGTATTTCATTGCCAGCGACTACTTCATGTTATCTCTGTGCATTTGACAATAAAAATCTTGAATCTTGAATCTTGAATGACTCTCAAACTTCTTCGTTTTCAGACAAGAGTTGTCAGACAAACAGATGTCGGCCAATTGCAAATGTATTTAATAGAAATAATCTAGACATTTTCGAGGGGGAAATGCTGATTAATTTCTTGCCATGACTTAGACGAGAGAATCAACACTCTATTGTTATTTCATTCAATCAGAATCAGACTCAGAATCAGAATTATTTTGATTGCCAAGTATATTTGCACATACAGGGAATTGCCTTGGTGTGGTTGGTGCACATAAATAACAATCAGACATTAAACAACAATATATATATATATATATATATATAAAACAATATAAAACGGAACAATATACAGTGAGAGAGTTATGGGCACGTACAGTGCTAAGGTGCAGAGATTTTCTGGAATAGGCCGTGACCGTTGATATTCACTAACAAGGAAACAGCTGTGTGTGTGTTGTTGTGTGTAAAAGTAACTCTGGTGACTTGTCAACTGAAGTTAAACTAAGTTAACCTCTTAGTAAACTGAACAGTTGCATATATTTGAAAATTAAAGCCGGGCAACATTAGCGTAGCTTAGCATAAACCCGAGGCTCGGCTCCGCTCCTCTGTAGATTATCTCCGTTTGTGTTCTCACATGAACTTCTGTAAACTTTCTGCTGACTTTCTACTTTGTAACACAAGAAGCTCTCACTTGAAGAAATGAGTTCACACTCCTCTGGAGAAACTGTGGAGGATCTTGGGAGTTCAGAGCTCGTCTGGAAGCATCTTAAAAAAGCTCTTTAATCCCCGAGGCACCGGCCTCCTCTCCGCCCGGCTCATTTCTCTTTGTAGCACAAACAGTGGGCCCACACTGGTGGGCTCCGGGGGGGTGGGGGGGTGGGGAGGGGCACACTGATGGCTGCCATTAGGCAACTGTTGGCCTTTTAAGTAGCAGGATAAACACAACTTTACCACTCGGGAACAGACAGCAAATAAAGGACACAACAGGCCACTGGATTGTTGGTACACACACGCGTCTCCAGTCACAACAATCGGCCGAGTTCAGCTGCTGTTTGTTCCTCGAGGGCAGATCGCCAGCTCCTCTCGGATTGTGTTTAATTTAGCTGTTGATAAGAAGTCTGGTAGAACAAAGCAAGTGGGGTTAATGATGCGAAATGTGGTGTCTGGAAAACTGAGGGCCAGCTCATAACTGAGAGAAGAACGGCTTCTCTTGATCTTCCCCTCACGTCTGAAACCTGCCTTTCTTTCTGCCCATAACAGAACAGGCTTTCCTTCCTGCCTCCTTCTTCCCCTCTGCGTCTTTGCCCAACTGTACAAACGGAGCGATACACATCTTACCGGGCAGGAAATTCCTCTCCGATGTAAGAGCCAGCCTGTGCTTCCTGTTTCGCCGGGTGCTTATACTCTTTGTGTCGGCTCTTGCACTCAAACACAAACTACATACGTGCGCACACTTTGTTTTTTCCCTGCTGTTTTCTGCAACATTCCCCACATTCACGGAGGAAAGGGGGGGGGGTGAGGTGCTGCTGATGGCTCCAGCCGCTCCGAGACGTTTCTCTCCCTGGATGACAGATTTGTCAGGAGTGGAAGTCGTGAGCTGGCCCGTGCTGCTGCTGAGTGGACCGGCCTTTGTTTCCAACACAAGCTCCTAGCAACCGAGTGCCGGAGTGAATCATATGATTGTTTGAGACTGTTGAGAAAGTTATCCCTGAGGGTTCTTCACAAGATCACCCGCCCGGCTGCAGCATCGTGTGTGGGGAGCAGGAGGATCCAAACACTGTCCATTGTGTAGTTGCCTCATTAAAAAAAGCCACAAAACGCCTGGAAATGAGCAGTTGTGTTTTTATGTACATCTGCTAATCTGAAGGGCTGAAGGAGCAGAACAGTGAAGCAGCAGCGTGTGCGAGCTGCTGAATCCAAAACCACCCGACCAACCACCACCGGCTCCTTCACCATCATCCCACAGCTCACAACACTCACAAGTGTCCCTGCACGCTGACTCCGGCCTGCATGCGTGTTCAGCTGCCTGCTCAGCCCGGCCTCAGTGAATTTGTTTTCTTAGAAACACATCGTTTTACGAGGAGGCATAAAATGCTTGACATCACTTAACGGCAGGTCGGTGTGACCTGGCTGAGGAGGCGAGACAAGAAGTAAGCACTGAAGGTACAAGGAGCAAGAACATCCTTTAAAAGAACACTGGAGCTGGATCATACATGGAAATACCTCCGTGATGGGAGTAGGGTTGCAAAATTCCGGGAATATTCAAAGTTGGAAACTTTCCATGGGAATTAACGGAATTAACGGGAATATACGGGAATTAATGGGAATGAACGGGAATATACGGGAATTAACGGGAATAAACTGGAAATGTTGTGGGTAATTTATACTAACTGTATTTACCTTGTCATATACAGACATAAATATAAACATTTTGTTTTGTCATAGGCTGATTTGAGTCCTGAGGAAACTTTGGGCACTTGACTATACGCTTCTGCATCGTTGTGTCATTCTTAACATAGGTCTTTGCACAGTATTTGCAAATGTACACAGCCTTTCCTTCTACATTGGATGGGGTGAAATGTCTCCACACATGAGATAGTGCACGTGGCATTGTTCTGTAGAATAAGATGAGAAAAAAGTTTGTTAAAAAACACTAATGCAATGCCAGAGATATAAATAGTTAGCCAACAATTGGAATCGTCTGTAAACATATTTTACAATTGATGGATAAATGAATGGAAATAGGCTAGATGAACAGATGAACAATCCTCAATCAGCATGCTAATATATTTCCCCCAGTAATATCATATGAACTTACCTGACTTTTTTTTTCAAAATTCCCAAAATTCCCGAGCTAAACTTCCCATGGAAAGTTCCGGAAACTTTCCGCCCCTTTGCAACCCTAGATGGCAGGGTAACAAATAATCTGCATGGGGGTCTGATTCCATTATGAGAGCTTGTGAACAGGGACGTTCAAGCTGAAAGATGACGTTGAATAAGACGTGTCGTCCCGTTTTGCATTCAGGTCCCGTGTTCGGAGTGTCATGTTTTATTTGGACGGCCTATTTGTCTCTGGGAGTAATGGCGTGCCCCCCTGACCCCCTCCTGTGTTTTGCTATTGGGGCGGGCGTGCTGCGGAGGGAAGGAATGTGGCTGTAAAGTGTGGATCTGGGGGTACAGCAGCAGCGGGCAGTGAATCAGTGGGATCACTGCAGAGCCTCGGGTTATTGTTTCACACACACACACACACACGTAGAACCATTCACACATTCCCTCCAATTTGTCTCCGCTGGGTTCCCACACCCACTCCCCCCTCGGTCGAAGATGTTCGACACAAAGCAAAACACAACAGTCACACCCGGCCTCCCGTGGCAAAAGCAAACTGAGCTTCAAGTGAGAATAGACAAGTTAACAACACTGTGTCTTCTTTTATTCATAGACATAAACATACACCCTTATCTTTATTTAATCTTACTCCTTGATATTAATGTTGCAACGACAGCCTGGTCGGGATTCAACCAGCGCTGTTTAAACACACACACATATATAAGATGTGTGAGACGGAGGAACAGATGATGACCGATGAAACAAAGGCTTCCCATGATATCTAATCTGTGTTTTCTGAGTGTGGTTGATACTTATCGTGGATTTCTCGTTATCTCTTCCTTCCGTTGTCAAACTTGACATTTATCTCATATCACGCTACCGGCTTGTGCTGAAATTTAGCTTTTTATTCAGGGTAAAGCGTCTGCAGCCACTTGCGCTCCTTCATTGGCTTTTAGCAAAATGCTAACATAAGTGTACTAACTTACCTACGATTCCACCACTACCATTAAGCAGATATGAGCTGTGTTCCAATTTAGGGACTGCATTTGAAGACCTGTTGTGTCACAGAGGCACGACTACGATGTCTCATTTTGAAGGCTCAGTCAAACGAGCACTGATAAATACGTAATTTCCTCCCTTAGCAATGAATGCTCCAATGGATGGATCCCTATTAGGTCAACTTATCCCAGGATTCATCGCGTTTCGGTTTGAAACTGTTTTTCAATGAGATGATCAATGTTTTCCAATGTATCAGGCTTCAACTTCAACAGCTAACGATACCCATGTTTAAAACCAAGGGGCGTTAAATCTTAAATTGTGTCCAACTGTTGACCACGCCCTCTGAATCGGGACACGGCTGCAATGTTGATCTTGATCGTTCGCCTGTTTGCACGCTAGCATCTGCTCCTAATCAATCACTTCTGCTCAGGCTGGTTTTGGTATTTGCTCATTAATCAATTGTTGCACCCAATGATGGCTCAGTTGAAAAGTGAAAGGCTTGTCTACCCAAAGTAGTTATGTTTCATCGTGAGGTCGCCAAGAATCCAACCATCCAACAATCATCTATATCGCTGCTTAACCCACATTTCAAGGCTATCCATCCAATAGCTGTTGAGATATTTCACTGAAATTGTTGATCTGAGTTACTGTAATTTTCTTATTCATTAACTGGTAACCATGAACACCTCTTCGTCTATTCATCATTCAGGTTATTTTAGTCTGGACTGGATTACATAACCTATAACTTTTAACATGTTCTTGTGACTCAGTTTAAAAAACTGTGATTATTCCAACTATCTGTCATCTGACCACTTCCTGCTGCATTGTGTGTTACTTCCTGTCCAGACTCTGCTCAGCCGAGGCCGATGAACAACACAGTGGGTTCTTAACGATGTGGCGGCCCCTAAAGAATGTACCATACCTCAGCTGTGTCACTTTCTGTAAACAGCAAGAAACAATGTTTGGGATGGTGAGTCACAATGCCCCTTAAAACGTTACACCTACCCCCCCGACTCACTGTAATCTGTCCTGCTCCTCCTCCTTATAAGTCAATGTTGATATTAATGCTGTCCAGACCACTGAGGTGTCGCACCTCCTTATATAGAAGCCACCGGCGGTTTGTGATCGGTCGTATCAGCCGGTGTGAACCAACATGCAGAGGGTGCTCTGTCATCTCGCTAATGTACCAGTCAGAGCCAGGTCACATGCAGAGGTGGGGGTGCTGGTGAAGCTCAATCCACTCCCTTATATGAGTAAGGGTCCCAGTGCACGCAAACACAGGGTGAGGGGGTCCTGGGAAAGTTATTGGCATTGGTATAAGCCTGTTTTTCTATTTTTTGGTGAAGGTAAAGATTGATGGAGGCCGTTAGAGCAGCACTGGGCACGTAGCTTGTCCTCTGCGTAGATAAGGTTACATCCCAAACAAACTGAAGAAACACAAGCAAACAGAGCAGAGGGGAAGTGAAGTGTCTCCTCTAATGAAGGGCTGCGAGGTCAGTAGCATTATTATGGTTCAGCTGCGGGTTTTCTTTTCCTCCTCTTGAAATCTGACTCATCCCTTAAAGGCTCATGTATTAAATAACCAAGAAGGATCTTCACCAAATCTCCACCTGTTCTCGGAGTTTATTTGTTTGCTGACATGATTCGAGCCTTCGACCCTATGAGACAGTACATGTTGTACTCGGCAGATACTCGTATATATAACATGAACAAAACGGTCGTGAAACACAAGCCATAGCCGGTAGGAAAGAAACTATCCGGCAGGTATTTTTATTGCTGTTGACTCCAGCTCTGGGACATCTCCATGGAAAATCTTTTATTGGCCTTTTTCTGCTTTGCGACAGTCGATAGAACTGAATCAGCAGCAGCTTGTGTGTGTCTGCTCTCTTTGCTGCGAGGAATCCACGATTCAAACAGCCTCTGGACTAAATATAGATCCTGCATCTTTACTTTACCTTTGTTCTGTAAAGGTAGATTTATCCAAACCCTCATTTAAAGCTCAGAACTGGGTTGTATAGTCCTTATAACCCTTATGTGTGGATGATAACTGAATAGTTGTAGAAGTTATGAACTCTCACAGTGAAAATTAGTTTACCAACTTAAAAAATGTGCTCCTGTAGGTATTACAATTTATTTTTAATTGATTCAATATAATTTGCTAAATCAAATCATCTTTATTAATATGTTTGTTACCAATTTAAACACATGTTTAGTTTCTCAATCAATCTGATATTTTCCATGCAAATAAAAGTGTCTTCAGAAATTAATGACTCAGCCGACATCATCATTCCAGAGCTTTCGGGGCCCCGACTGCAAACCCTCTGTCCTCTTGAGTTTTCAGCCTGGTCTTAATGATAATAAACAGAATAAGATCGCAGACCTCGGCCCGAGAATCTAAAGGTAAACGAGCCAGTGAGCAAAATCTTAAAATCAATTCTAAAACATACTGGGAGTCAGGCAAGAGCGATGTGATCCCGTGTGTTGGTTCTTGTTAAACCTTGGCAGCTGAGCTCCAGTTTGCAGTCGCTCAGTAAAAATCACATTAATTGAGTTATATCTCAACATGTTATACGGAACACATGCTGCATCATTAGCCGTGAGCCATTTTCCCACAGTCAAGCATCGCAGCTAACAATCCCAGCATCACAATCCCCGTCTCCTTGCGTGTATATGTGTCAAGGAAACTTGCTATAATGATGTTAAATGCATCATGGTTATAGCGTTGACTAAATGAATTCTGTGGACCACTCTTAAAAGGTTGTGTAACACAGCTCGGGGCTTAGTGAAGGACCACCTACACCACAGCAGCAGTTCTCATCTTCCCTGTGGAGTAAATGTTAAAACATACATTTTGAACAACAGAGCTAGTTCACTGAAACACATATAAACAGTGGGAAACAACAGGAAAACAACTGACCACAGACGTGTATCAGAGGTAGTTGTTTATTTATGGCCAATATTTCTCTAATGAGTGCAGTTTGAAAACATGACCATGAAACGTCCTTTTTCTAACGTACATGTGGGACATTCTAACACTAACAGTAATCTCTCCTGGCTAATGATGGTGTTTTCAAATAAGTTTTTCCCTTTCACTTTCTTTCTTTTGCTTTTTTTGACACCATCACCTTGACAACATCACACACATGGAAAGCCCCACAAGTTAAACTATGACATGTCCCAGATCCCAAGTTTTCAGTTTCGAGATAAGTATTGAGAGACACGACAAAGCAATAACAATCAGCTGCTGTGGGTCAAGAGTCCTTTTCCTTTATTTCTTCACTTCATTACAAACTGGTCGACAGGAAGTTCCAGTAGAACATGACATTTCTGTTTCCAGTTAGCCGTGCAGGGACAGAACTGATCTCACTGCTGATTCATCTCTACCACCTGGAGACTAAATGTCTCACTGCAACAAGGAGTTGACCATTCATGGTAATACATCCATCCCAAAGACTGCTGAGCATAAACATGTAATGTTTGTGTTAAAATGCTGATTCACCCTCGTTAATGAACTCCCTCGGGAGCGACCGGTGCCGCCGCCGCCTCGTGACTCAAACCCTCATCTGAGTGTGATTCTAAATAAGGCCGGGTATTTCTCTGTAAGGTTTATCAGCACGTTCCCCTCTCATAGCACTCACTGTCCCTCCCTGGGTCCTGGCATCCAGAGACTGGAGCCTCTGTTCCTACTCGCTGGATGTCTCACACATGACCAGCCTGGAGGAAGAGAGGAGAGGAGAGGAGAGGAGAGGAGGAGGAGGAGGAGGAGGAGGAGGAGGAGGAGGAGGAGGAGGAGGAGGAGGAGGAGGAGGAGGAGGAGGAGGAGGAGGAGGAGGAGGAGGAGGAGGAGGAGGAGGAGGAGGAGGAGAGGAGAGGAGAGGAAGATGAGACAAGATTAGATGAGAGGAAGATGATATAAGATTAGATGAGATGAGATTAAAGGCAGAGGAACATTATATAATGTGATATGATATGAAAGAAAGAGGAAGAAGAAGATGAGATAAGATTAGAAGAGAGGAAGATGGGATAAGATTAGATGAGATGAGATTAAAGGCAGAGGAACATTTTATAATATGATATGATATGATAGAAAGAGGAAGAGGAAGAAGAAGAAGAAGATGAGATAAGATTAGATGAGAGGAAGATGAGATGAGATAAGATTAGATGAGATGAGATTAAAGGCAGAGGAACATTTTATAATATGAAATGATGTGATAGAAAGAGGAGGAAGAAGATGAGAGGAGATGAAATTAGATGAGATGAGAGGAAGATGAGATTAGATGATATGTAGAGGAATATATGACATGATATGATTTGATAGAAAGAGGGAGATGAGAGATGAGAGTAGATTATATGAAGAGGAATATCTGACATGATATGATATGATAGAAAGAGGGAGATGAGAGATGAGAGGAGAGGAAATTAGATGAGATGAGAGGATGATGAAGATGAGATTAGATTATATGTAGAGGAATAAATGACATGATATGATGTGATAGAAAGAGGAAGAGGAAGATGAGAGGAGATGAAATTAGAGGAGATGAGAGGAAGATGAAGATGAGATTAGATTATATGCAGAGAAATAAATGACATGATATGATGTGATAGAAAGAGGAAGAAGAAGAGGGAGATGAGAGGACATGAAATTAAATGAGATGAGATGAAGATGAGATTAGAGTATATGTAGAGGAATATATGACATGATATGATGTGATAGAAAGAGGAAGAAGAAGATGAGAGGAGATGAAATTAGATGAGATGAGAGGAAAATGAAGATGAGATTAGATTATATGAAGAGGAATATATGACATGATATGATATGATAGAAAGAGGAAGAGGAAGAGGAGGGTAAAGGGTCTTGTCTCTCTTGAGAAACATCAGATTCACGAAATCCCCATGAATCATCTCACCCGACGTCTCAATGGTTCACATCTCTCTCTAGCTTCTCCCAGTTCTTCCCACTCGGTTCCATTTCAAATACAATTTGTCCGACGATAAAGAAAAACACCACAAACTCAACTTTTCACATTTCTATACGTCGCTGCTTATTGTCCAACCCGCTGCCTGGCTCCATCTCAACGAGCTGTCAGCGAGCTCCAGGGGGAGACTCGGGTGTTTATCTACATATGTGTCTGCACGTGTTTGCAGTTTGGTGTCGAATCAATAAAACGTCAAGCAGCCGAGTATTTTCTTACATATACATACAGCAGCTTTTTTGCTTATCTCAGTTAAGTGCAACGCTGGCTTTGCTCTTATCAGCCACTTGTACTCGTCCTGTTAGTGGATGGAGAAACCGCAGGGAGTCATCTCCTCCGAGGGCAAACAGCGGCTAAAAGTTTGTCATCCGTCCACTTCCTTCATTCGTTCTTTCTGTCTTTATAACTTTCTCTTCCCATGCTCCCTTCTCCTCCTCCTCATCCTCCTCCTCCTCTTCCTCCTCCTCCTCCTCCTCCTCCTCCTCCTCCTCCTCCTCCTGCAAAGGTTATTTCCATCGCCCATTAACTACAAACGACGTGTACTTTACATCCCTCCTGACCCTTTTCAAACAGGTTCTCAGAGGACCACAGGACCACAAGCTCTTAGATTAATACGCTTCAGTCACGGGCAGCTTCACTTCGAGCCTCAAGGACTAAGACTGGGAATTACAAAACTCTTTTTGATTGGATTCAGTCACGTTAAACTGCTCTAATTTTTTATAACATTTATCTTGGAAAAATCAAGCTCCAGAGACAAACAACTATATTAAGTATACATCTTAGGTTATTCGCAGGAGATACCGTTAACTTTACATAAACTCAATGGTTTCTTTTAGTTTAATTTCCGAAGAATATCCAGAGTTATATGCAATGATATAGTGTATTCGTTCTTTCTGTCTTTATTTCTTTCTCTTCCCATGCTCCCTCCTCCTCCTCCTCCTCCTCCTCCTCCTCCTCCTCCTCCTCCTCCTCCTCCTCCTCCTCCTCCTCCTCCTCCTCCTCCTCCTCCTCCTCCTCCTCCACCGGTTCCCTCCGGACCTGTGCATTGAAACCCTGACTCCTCCTGTGTCTGGTTTCCATTAGGAGATTTGGCGTTGGCCTGTGCGTGCGTTCTGCGAAGGTACAGGAGCTGTTAAGGCAGAAATTTTCCCTTTTTGCAACACAGCACCCCACACCCCCAGTCCCTCAGTCTGTCTCACTCACTTTGACTCACACACACATGCACAGAACAGCACATGTATGATGTACAAATTCACACTGTCCCACGCCTGGAAGCTCGGAGACACGGACAGCCCGGAACATTTGAGTCTCCCAGTGAACGTGAGAGTGTTAGCATGCTGGTTTCCATGAGTAACAAGGAGGGGTGGATCCCCCGGGGAGCTGCTGTCATGGGCGCGTCCGGATCTTTTGGACGAACCCACCTCAGCCAATCAGTATCTGGCAGAACCGCAGCCACTGAGGGGTTGTCTTCTTTTACCCCATGTGATGGGAGAGCAGAGGCAGGAAAATATAGTTCTGGTGTATGGTTGGGAGGATCAGAGACCTGTTGGATGAGCCAGCGAGAAATAAGTGGTGAGAAAAATTATCATCTGGATCCAGATGTAATGACATGGATCCTGTGAGAATCAAAGCCGCTGGTGTGGATCCAGAGACAACACGTGATTTCAGGGACCATATCTTTGTCCTTGTGTTTCCATCGCCCATTAACTACAAACGACGTGTACTTTACATCCCTCCTGACCCTTTTCAAACAGGTTCTCAGAGGACCACAGCACCACAAGCTCTTAGATTAATATGCTTCCGTCACGGGCAGCTTCACTTCGAGCCTCAAGGACTAAGACTGGGAATTACAAAACTCTTTTTGATTGGATTCAGTCACGTTAAACTGCTCTAATTTGTCATAACATTTATGTTGGAAAAATCAAGCTCCAGAGACAAAAATCTATATTAAGTATACATCTTAGGTTATTCGCAAGAGATAACGTTAACTTTACATAAACTCAATGGTTTCTTTTAGGAGTTATGTCTCTGTTGGCTGATATAAGAGATTTATTTGGACTCCAGAAAATATCCACACAATGAGGTCCGGACATTTAAAGTTCATTTCTGAAAACTTCTCCTTTCACATGTGAAGAATGCAGCAGGAGATCGTCTGGGTGGAACGTGTTCACGACAGCAGGATCATCTCCGGAGCATTCACCTCGCGGAAAGATCTCGAATCTCGTCGTCTTCACAACTTGACGTCATCTCATCTTCAGCATCTTCTACATCTATGACATCTATTTCTCCATCCTGTGAATTCTCATTTATGAGTAATATTAGGCTTCAGCAGGCTACGTTAATGTTGTGTTCCCTTGTGTCTTTTTTACAATAAACGTGGAAGTTACTTAAACTTTTAATCCAAACTCCTGACGCCTCAAAATTAAAACAAATAGAAAAAAAGGTTTGCAAGGAACCAGAAGTTTGGATTTTGTCCTCATCTCTTACGATGAGAGTTCAAAGGTCATGAGAGAAGGAACTATGAGGAAGCTCAGTCCCCTTAAATCCAAGTAGCTTCACCAAAATTCACACACTCATAGATATCACTCCCCCAGATAACAGGAAGCATTCCATATTAGTGCTGAAAAACTCCCTATCAAACAATGAAATAAGACATTCCTGGATCTGGCCCCTGATCCGGGTCCTCGACAACATCTAATGAGTTGTTCCCGGAACGACGCTCCATCCTTCCACCAAGTTTCATGGTAACACATGAAGTAGTTTGTGAGTAATCATGTTTCAACAGACAGGGGTGATGAGGTAATGATGACATCAAGTATGAACTGTTTCAATGTTCAGGGCTGTTTTCTCTTTTCATAAAACCCGGACCAACAAAAGTCGATATTCAACAGCTTCCCCGAAAGAGATTTGTGTATAAAATCATTGTCTTTTTTACAAACATATGCTCGATTCCCACATTTTCTGCTGCGACATTCATAAAAATACTTTCATTCCTCATAAAACCATCTGTCCCGATGCTCCTTTTGAATAAATGATGCTTTGATTTTTCCTCTGCTGCTCAGATTTGACTTCACCGCTGCATGTTCCCGTGCCTGCTGCTGTAATTGCTTCCATGTCTCTCAGTTGTGGTGCGGGCCAAACTGATGATGCTAGTGAGAGGTGGGGGGGCGGTTCTGCACCAGGACAACGGAGAGCAGCTGGGTGGGGTCACTTCTCCCAGCTGAGCGTCCCCTCACGGCGATGACACCACCGGGGAGACGTCTCTGTGAGTAACGCTTTTTCCTTGACTCTTAACGGGTTCTTTCCACTGCAGTCACATGGGGCGTCCCTACGTCCTGGACCACAACCCCCCCCCCCCCCCCACAGCCAATTAGAGTCGCCCGCACACTCAGCCCAAAAGAAATGAGTTTAATTCACTGCATGAAAAACCTGGTGCCGCTTTCTGATCTGTGGAAGGACTCAGATGTTAAAATGAGGAGATTTGCCAGAGTATCGAGCTTCCAGTCAGATCTGTTTCATCTGCTGTGAAGCTTCTGGATAAGAGATTTCTTTTTTCCCACTTATCAACACGAGTCAGTCTGATAAACCATCAAAGACAGATATTTTTAGACGAACAGAATGAACTCAGTGTTCAGACTCCAGCTGTTTGAAGGTTCAAACCCTGGCAGCACGTCTTCTCTCACCTGGATCGTCTGACCCGGATCATCCAGGTGTTCCCACCTCTG